>NC_092871.1:45589433-45606605 GCF_032062135.1 Pyxicephalus adspersus
CGATGTGGCCCCTGCTCCGTGCACTGCCAGAGATTGCAGAAGGGATCATTGGGTGGACAGGGCACCTACCTGATCGCTGTCCTCGCTGAAAACACACACCGACTGATCGCAGCGCAATCCGCCAGTTCTCTGCTGCACACAGAAAGGTAAAAAGCCCCGGCGAGCCTCCACCCCAATGACTCATCCACTGCTGCTCCGCCTAGAGATGGCTGGAGGTAATGCAGGCAGAGGAAGGTCTTGTGCCCATATCGTGCCAGCTATAAGGAGAAGAGGGCAGGAGCTGGGGAACTTTAGGTAACAGATTGCTATGTATATGAGAACATAGCTCCCAAATGTCCCTTGTTTGGAACCAGATTCATATTCCCCCTACACAGGTAATCCTCTTTTGATCCGATGTGCAGACTTAAAATGTACAGTCAAACTTGCAAAACTTTTACTGCAACAAATTTTCTATTCAATCTCTATATCAGTGTAAATTTTATTTAAAAAAAAGCCATTATGAATAAAGGCAATAATGCTTTTAAATGAAAAAAAAAAGCACGTGAGATACCCAGCTCTTTTCTTGTACATGGGTAATAAAATATGTACATGAGGGCGTGGCAGGGGTTGTGCTCAAAGTGTGCCCATTCTTATCTCTGAAATTTGGAGGTGTGCACAGAGAACTTCCTGGCTGGCCACAGGTAAAACATGATATATACTTAATTTACAACATTTTGAACTAATTTCAGCTCCTGTTATGAGGCAGTTATGATAAAAGAGTCGATCCTGAGGCCATGCTTTTAAAAATCACATACGTCTAAAGCCACGCATGCAAATATTACACCAGCAAACTCAACCTTGGCCCTGACTTGGTTTGAATATATACACTTTGTATGTACCAAATATCTTTGCAAACCCAGGTATTACCTTGCAGGGCCTCTTCTGACCCTTTTGGCTCCCTTCCCCTAAACCACCCCTAACATGAGCAGTCAAGACCAAGGGCTTGTTTTTCAGTGCCTTTGTTGCATTTAGTTGAAAATGTGTGTAAAGCAAGTATTGTGTAAAATATTTAGTGTGTCTATTCTGAGCACATGTTTACTCACCCATGCATGTGCTCCAACTTGAATACCTGAATATAGAACAAAAAGGGACAGCCAGGATGCAATGGAGTAGGTAGGGGATCTTTAGTCTTTAGACTAGAAGTATTTTAAACACACAAATACACACACACACCCTCCTTTTTTTTTTTTTTTTGGGGGGGGGGGGGGTCTTTTCTATATAAGTGTTTTGTCAACAAAAATACCAACTGTCAAACTTCTTAAATGGCAATGGCCTGGTGCAAGAGACTGACACTGGGTCAAACTCAGGTATTTACATTACTTAAAAATAATAAATAAATAATATATTAATCTTTACCAAGCTGCATTTATTTGCATCTTTTATGTCTGCCTAGGGCTCAGCTTGGAGCCTGCAACTCAGCAGACTCAACCCACTACCCTGCCTGCCACCTGCTTTCTAGACCTCCAGAAGGCGCATATTGATGACGTCCACCCCAAACTTTTTCCCATAAACTTACACGCTTTTTGTAAGCTTTATTTTTTTAATTCTGATGGAATACAGGAGCTCATTAAAAAGAACAATTTTGGGTCATTACAATTGAGAAACAGTTCATAAGTGCTACAGACAGGGATGCTTGTTAGAATAGAGCTTTAAAGCTTTAATTAAGCATGACATGGAAATGGCAACAGTTAGGAAAAATTGGAGTCCAATACCTGGCTAATAGCAGCTGGTTACTGTTAGAACTGGTTACTTATCACCAGAACGTTTACATGGTTGCAATGAGCCAATTGTTTTTCATTACTTTAGGGAATTTCTACTGAATGGTTGTGTAAAACTGATCAGTGATTACAATAATAATTTATTATTTTAGGCAAACAATGTAGATAAAATAAAGGTTGCCGCAAAACAAAAAAACCTACGTTCTTTTTATTCACCATTTGGTTAGGCAAACAATGCTCATTTGCCAGTGTCCATTTCAGCACTAACTGTCATTTTGATGGAAGCAGGGCCGGTTTTAGGGTAGAGCAAATTGGGCAATTGTCCAAGGACCCAAATGAAGGACTTCTCCAGGGCCCCAAATGACGGGTGCAGGAAGTGGGAATGGTGTGGAGTTGCCGCCCACACTTTATATTTGCATTACTTTAAAGATGATGTCAAACAATTAATCAACTTTGATGTCAGACAATCATCAACTTTTCTTTCATTGACAAAAGGCTGGGTTTTTCCCTGTTCTAAGCTGTGAAAGATGACAAATCCAGCAAATTATTCCACTGGGATTGCTCACCCACCACACATGTGACATAGAACAAGAGTTTCCAAGTTTCTCAGGGGATGGGAGGGACCTTGTTGAATGATATGATGAGGATGTTATGACAACTTCCTTAGTTTAGGTGGGGAGGGACAGTGCAATTTTTCATTAAAGGGTTTTTTTAATTACTTTTAGATTTGCACTACCCTCTTACTTCAGAATTCATACTTTCATATTGTTTTATTTGTTGTCACCCTTTAAAGTTCTAAGATAGCAGGAAACAGATTGCTCATCATTACAGGTCTATGTATGCTCACAGACCAGCAGGTGGTCGCCTAGAATAATATAAAAAAATATTATTATATCTTTTGAACATCATAGCTCACCATACTGTTCATTTTATTTAATACACTTCAAAGTAGTAGCTTTGGCATATTGGTATTGGCTAATGAAAGACAAAGCTGAAAGCTGGAATGCCCCTTAAAGAAATTAGCAAAATGAAGCGCTGCTTGCCTGTCACGAAAACATGTGTAATAGACAGAACTTCTTTCAGTGTTTAAACATGAGACAAGGAGGTTGATTTTGGACCCAGTACTGCCTGAGCTGCATCTGCTAGTTAAGAGCACTCAAAACCCATTTTTTCAAACTTGCCTACCCATCTTCTTCTGTCTTTTGAAACCGTCACTACTTCCCACCACTCCATATCTCCCCTCCTATTGTGTGAGGCTCTTCCGGGCAGGGTCGTCTCCTCCTGTGTCACTGTCTGTATCTGTCTGTCATTTGCAACCTCTATTAAATGTACCTATTTAATGTACCTGCATTATATGTTGGTGCTATGAAAAGTCTGTTTTTTATTATTATTATTATTATTATTAATAATAATAATAACTGATGTAGCTATATAAATAAAAAAATAAAAATAAATGTGTACATAGTTCAGACTTTTTATTTAGATTGTGACACTGTTTTGAAAGCCCAAGTCTGTCAGTTATGATTATGGAAAGCCATGGAGTCTTATTCATGGCGTCATTAAAAAGATTAGGTCTGGATAACCAAAACGCCCTGGACTGAGTTTGCTTGTAATGAAGGTTCACACTGTTACCAGATTACAAATAAGTCTGGAAATAAAACTGATCAGCAGTTTGATATTTAAACAAAATGAGGAAGAGTGGTGGCTATCCCAGCACCACCCTTCCATGTGTGCATTTCCTGCCTGTTTCTCCATACCAGTAACATGGGATTCATACTATGTACAAACATTTACAATAAGAAAGCCTCCACCAATCATCCCTGCAATGTATAGACATTTCACTGAAAGCAATGATGCTGTAAACTATCATATCATTTTATCATTAGGGCCAGCACCATCCTGCAGCAGGACAAAACTACTGAGCCATCATGGCTGCCAGCTCTGAATTCGTCTCCTCATAAAAAGAAATTTATTATTTTGAGAAATTATTTTATAAGCAAATCTGACATTGACTGGAATTGAGACAATGCAGAAATAATGTTTACTTTTTTACATTTACACTGTAGAAAGTGCCCATTGCTTATAAGCAGATCAATAGGACCACACCAAAGTCAGTTTAGTATAACACCAGGAATGTGGTATCTGATTTGAGGACTGCTACCTATATCAGTCTTAAAGAAGTTATGACACCCAAAATTGATGTAATAGTGTTTAGTAAAAGCAGAATGGTCAATGAAATGCTGTCAAGTTTCCCTTTTAAGCCAAAGTGACGATGCTCTGTACCAGTTATACTCACCCTAGCAGTGCTGCCTTGCCTCTCTGTCACTGTTTATGATCCTACTCTTTTGGGGCATAGGGGAACCTGTAACCCCCTTAAATGTGGTAGTTCTGCAGTCTAACAGGCAATTTTATTATTGGTTGCATTATGGCTCTCCTTGTGAATGTCTCAAGTTTCAGTACCTGCTGCAGTGAGGAAGCAGTGGTGAGGTAAGTATAACGGGTTTATTTTCAAGGACACTGTCATTTTGCCCCTATTGCACTATTAGTTGTTTTCTTCTTCAAGGGCTAATAACTAATGAGATCTCTGTTAGGCGGGCCCCTGGGTCTGCACACCTTCTGGAATAAGACATTCTCACCATGCGTGCTGCACATGCGAATTAGAGAAATAGAGAACACACATATTTTGAAGGTGCATTGAGGTGTGAATTATAACGAAAGGCACTGCAATGTACCAACAAATGTATTACGGCCCGTCAATGTTAATGTTCCCAATTATGTATAAAATAAAAATGATTCACCCTTTTATGTCAGAATGTGAATATATTTATATTACTTCCCAAAATATCTCTGTCCCTCTGAGGAAACTGAAAAACAAACACAAACAACCCAAGTGTTATTCTGAGCAGATTTTATTGTAATTCTAACATGGGAGGATTTATGATTTTTTTTAATGCAAAATAATTACAGCTGAATTTCAGAAACCACCTTAGACTTGACGCCAGTCACACAACTACTACTCCCAGTTCTCGTTTCAGTGCTATAATCGTATAGTCATTTTTATTTTTTATAAAATTTAGTTTTATTGTAATTACCAATAAAGAATCTTGGGAAGCCTGTTTACATATGTAGAGTGAAGTCTCACACATTCACATGGAAAATGTCAGGGGACCACTGTAGACCAAAATCAGAATTTCACCCTAGTACGATCGTTTATCTTCAGTGACAAACATCTGACATGCTGCATTAGTCTGGATACCATTGGGTTAACTTTATTAAGTAATGTTTGGGTTCATCTAGATTAGAGTGCTGATAGTGTCAAGATCCATTGCTTAACTAAATTTTATAACATATAGTGTGTTATACATGGCAGGGTTTTATATGCAAAAAAATTGATGAAATAAGATTTCAAGTGAATCTATAGCAAATCTTTGCTGTGCCTGCTACTACGTACTCTATGCCTTTCAACAGGCAATGAAGGATGAAAGGCAGAAATGTAGGCAGGGAAATATTGGAAATCAATGAGAGGTTTTTGGTAATAACATATTTCAGAACAGGGGGATATGTGTTCCTTCCCAGGGGAGGATATATTTATCCTTCTCTCAGTCCAAACCAAAAACCTTATTCTTTTTAGCTCCTGCACTTCCAAAACATTTGTACAAAGTTTGGGGGCATCTACAATATACTCATTCATACATATGCTCACTCATTGGTTTAGATAGTTACATGCTTTAAAATTTATTTAAAGCCAAAATACACAAAACAAAAATATTGCAGTCCATAAATCTCATGGTTGCATTAGTTTTCCTATATTTTCACCTTTCAATCCTGCCATTAACAAATTTTTTGTATGTTCACTCACTGTATGAAGGAGCAACATTGTCACCCTAGGCTTCTGGTTTATAGTTTAGACCAGGCATGTCCAAATTCCGGCCAGCAGGCCAAACGCGGCCCGTGTTCAGATTTTCACTGGCCCGCAGCCTCTGTCATCAAAATATTATGCGGCCTGTGTGTGTGTGTGTGCACAGGGAAACCCTTATGTTTGTAGTGGGCATGTGCTGTGCGAGTCCTGCACGGACTACTCCCACTCCTATTCCAAAAAAAGTGCTCTGCACGGAGTTCACACTGACACTGGGCTCTGTACAACACCGCCCCCCATGCCCAAAATTCAACAATACCGGTAACTAATTAAAATTTTTTAATATAAATTTTAAAAACAATGATAATACAGCAAGACATGCAAACCACATGTGCATGAATCATCCTCCAGGCGTTTTCTGGATCTGCCCCACTTTTTAAGAAGGATATTTGTTTCTGTGGTTAAAAACATATATATAATTTCAAAATTGCATACAAAGAATAAAAATTCAATCCGATCCCTTCAGTTTTCCGGCATCGCATTTTCAATACACTGTAGTACACTGTTTGGCCACTAATGTTTTGATGGCGCTGTTCTGCAGAAACAGCTGTTAGGTCTTGCTTGCTAATCTAAAATACAGTTGAGATGTCCCTGCTGCTTGCTCCCTGGAACTTTGCCAGATGTCCAGGGCTGCTGCAAAGGCTGGGTTGTGTGTGCAGATAAGTATAAAAAAAATCCAGGATTTTCAAAAATCCGGCACTCCTCAGATCTGGAGTTTGCTGGATTTTTGATTGTCAACCTGTATATATATGATATATATATAAAAACACAAAGAAACTATTATGGTGGTTGGAATGAGAAGAGTGACCAGGCTTGCCAGTGCAGGTTTGACCAGACCCCCTAAAAAAATGCCAGGGTACAAAAAGAAAGCTATGCATTAATTTTGGCATGATTTTGGTAAAAACTTTTTATTTGTGTTCTGTGTGAAGAAATGAAAAGTATGCCATTTGCAATAAAAATTTCATAAAATATTTAATTTGCATTTAATGTTAATGGTTTACAGAATGTCCGGCTGAATGTTCGGCCCCCACACATTTTCACCTCACCAAATCTGGCCCTTTGTGCAAAAAGTTTGGATACCCCTGGTTTAGACTGAAGAACATCTCCCCTCTATCATCGCTATCTCATTCTGTAGTTCACAGTGTAGGAATATGAGCTCGGGGCAGGGTCCTCTCCTCCTGTATCACGGTCTGTATTAGTCTGTCATTTGCAATGCCTATTTAATGTACAGCCCTGCGTAATATGTTGGCGCTATATAAATCCTGTTTAATAATAATAATAATAATAATGTCTATAGGAAATGATGGCCAGTACAAGAATGTACCCAGGTCGGAGAATGTAAACACCAGAAGAGGCAACTGAAGTAATGGAGAACTAAGTACGCACCAGGGTAAGATTAGAGGTCAGGAATGGATTACATAAGGCAGTAGGGAGGTTGGGATTCATTGTAAATTTTTAATATATTTAACATTATTCTTATGCAGTATTTATATAGCCAACATTTTTTGCAGAGCTTTACAAAGTCCATAGTCATGTCACTAGCTCACAATCTAATGTGCCTAAGGTTAATTTTTTTAGGGGGGAAGCCAATAAATCTAAATGCATGTTTTTGGAATGTGGGAGAAAACTGGAGTACTCAGAGCCTGCAAACTCCATGTCGTGTCCTGGCGGAGATTCGAACCTGGGGCCCAGCAATGTAAAGGCCAGAGTGCTAAACTCTGAATCACTGTGCTGCCATGTATGTATATTCTATAATTATTGTATTCTAGTAATTCAGTCATTCTAGTATTGGATAGGGCAGGGGACAGGGTAAAACCCTTGGTGAAGTTGCCTTTTTTAATAATAACCTTTTTTGTTAGATTGTCTGATAACATGTCAGAGATTGAAAGTATGTTTTATATTATGTAGTGCTGCATGAGGGTATGACTCATGCTGGGAGTTGTAGTTCCAGAGCAGATGGCCTCCCCTGTACAGCAGTGTGTAGTGGCTGTGTATACACATGTTGTGGCATAATTAGATACATATGATATACTGTATTATGTCTTTTGAAGTGGCATGCAGTATACAATGCAGTCCTTGTGATTATCTCAGATTTGTGGCTTCGGGGAAGGGACAGACAGGAGGATTATCATTACAGCTGCTGAGTGTGCCTGTCAGTTCCTCCCTTTCTCACCACATCTACTTGTGTCATAGCCATTTACACACTGTTATTATTTATAGACATGTTCCTCTATCTTTGCTCTATATTGCTCAATGTCTTGGATAAATCACATATTCTCTTTTTGGAAATCCAGATTAAATGAAAGATTGATGAAATCATTAAAGACAGACAAATAATGTTCAGAACATTACAAAATTCTGCCTTGTTTTAATAATGGATTCCAATAAAAATCATGAAATCATTCTTACCCAGCTGAAATCTTGTACACACCAGATAAAATTGAAGTCAGGCTGACAGTGGGAGTGGCTACTTTGTAAACTAAGGGGCAGGAGGGGGAGGAACTTTAATGGCTCTGCAGGTGTAAGCTAAGGGGATCACTTTCTATTGTGATGTCACCATAGGGTTTAAATCATGGTGTAGAACAGTTAGGTATTATTATTATTATTATTAATAATAATAAACAGTATTTATAAAGCGCCAACATATTACTCAGCGCTGTAAAATAAATAGGGGTTGCAAATGACAGACAGATACAGACAGTGATACAGGAAATAATGTACTCCCCTGTATCCCTGTATAGGAGAAAGTCAGATTGCCCCAAGACAAGACAATCAGGCACAACTCAGGCACAGCTACGGTATATACACACAATGGATAATCATTGCCTGAGGCAAACAGTTGTCTCAGAAATATGACATGTGCACAGCAATTCCCCGGAATCATCAATCAGTCTACTATGGCAGATTGATAAAAATCTGAATGGGAGTGACAGCTGTTCACTCCTGTGGAAAAGAGCACAGTGGGGTGATACTCACTCATCTTTCTCCTCCCCATAGAACAAAATGTTGCCGTGTGTACAAAACTCGTTCTTTTATCTGTTACTTGAAATGATCACAAATGATTGTTTCAGTGACAAATCTCTGATGTGCATCAGATGTCTGTGCATTCTCATTCGCTGGTAAATTCTCATTCAGTCACATTCAGTGCCACGCTGTAACTAAACAAGTGGTGAAGTATTGGTTGAACTTTCCCAGTTTGCCTTTTCTCTGACTGTAATGTCTGGAGCTATATGCTGCACCTGTTATACATTGGTGGATTTTTGTTTTTTTACAAATATATTGGATCTGTTTTGAGCAGAGTGGCTTTTTATCAGCTACAAAAAAGAACTGAACTCAGAAAATGTAGATCTGTTATGTTATAGTGAATGTTTGGAAGTGTTTCCTGTGCTAAAGCATTAACCTGCACCTTTTGTTTCAAATTCTTCCTGAAACAAAACAATTAACTTTTTTTTTGTATGTGAAGACACTCACCTTTCTCCCAACTTTCCCTCATCAGTTCCTCTTTTTCATACCTTTCATTGAGCCTATAAACTTTTCCATTGGTTCTTTTGAGAAGCTAATATAGAAGAGGCATAAGGGTGAAAAAAAAGAATTTTTTGTGTATTCATTTTTTTATGGTCTGGGGGGTCAATGAACATGTTGCAGGGGTATGTCATTTGCCTACATACTATGAGTTTAAAAAAATCCCCTCCTCCCTGTCTTCAAAAGCTGGGAGGTATGGGCACTCATATGGCTAATGTCCAGGGTGATACTTTAGTGCTTTCTCTCCTTGCTCGAGGCTCTGAAACAAAGAAGTAAAGCTCTGCCTTTTCTATGATGGCCACTGCCATGCAGAGACATAGTACGGGGCATGGCATGATAAGTCAGTAATGGGAAAGATAAACTGCAGGGAAACCAGAGGCAATACTAGTTACTGATTGTTTGTCCAATTCTCTGCCTTTTTTAGGCATATCTGTAACAGTAACATCCTTCATAAAAAAAAATCCCTGAAGCAGTTGATGTCACATATTTCCAGAAAAATTCAGCACTGAACAAAAGTGCATTGTGCAAGTGTAGAAGATGGGTGGGGAGCTAAAAATCCTCACCTGACTGTAGATCTGTCAGATATACCAGTTTCTGGTGGCTGGAGGAGGAGAATTCAAGCTTTCTGAGAATGTCTGCTTAAATGATAGCCTTTCAGAATGTGATAGCCTAATGCCCTGTACAGACACCAATTTCTGTCACTGAAAATGATCTTTCCTGATTGTTACCAGCAGGAGTGTAGTGGGGTGGGCACAGGTGGGAACGCTGTGCCCTCACTTTTTTCCGGGAATGGGCAAGTGTGCCAACTCTTATTTTGCAAAGAATTTGTTGGTGGTTCGCGGCTCTGGCCCCAGCTGGGTACTTTTCCCAACCCCGCAGACCATGTCTCCCATATAGAATTGAAGGCTCAGGGCGGGTTCTCTTCCTGAACATAACCCACCTACTCTCCCATCGCAGGCTCAGACCTGCGATGGGAGGGTGGGTGGGTTCTGGTATCATGACGTGACTCTGGGGGAACTTTCTTCCCCCTTGAGTGACACATGGGCATGGGTGTAGTGGGGCGGGCACGTTTACATTACAACAATGATGCGCATGCATGCCCGTGATGGATAGGGCCGTGCCCCCTCTTCTTTTGTTTATGACTACACAAATGTTTGTGATGGTTAGAGATGAAAATCTAGCATGTGTACAGATGTTCCCTGATGTCACTCAGCACCCTGTCCTGACGCAAAAATCTATAGCGTCTGTACACAGCTTTATTTTCAGAGAAACTGCACAACTTCAGCAGCAGATCAGTTCTTTTCCTAAAATAGGAATTGTGTCTCTGAAAGCAGCCAGTTGTCAGACCCTGATCATATCTTTATGTTTAGGTCCATTGTGTTTCTGCAGCAAAATGTTTGATAATAAATAAATAAATATTAAGGTGAATAGTAACATATGTAAAACAACTGTAATGTATAGCACACATAGATCAGACTGTGGCTATACCATGCAGATAACATACAACATCTAAAGGGTACAGATTTAAATGGTGCAGCAAAGTCAGTAAAAATGAAGAATGTGACTTGATGTGGGAAGCACAGACACATTTTCTCCCTTTTTTACCCACTGTAACAAGAAATGTATACACATTAAAATTGTACAGCATGCAACTAACCCCTCCCAGACCCTATGATGTACCTCAAAACTTTTTCTGTCCCTCTTTTTGTACAGCGCTCTCTCTCTTTTCTACACAACCCCCCCTCGTCTCTGTTGCTCAACTGAACCCCAGTTATTAATATTATTATTAAACAGCATTTATATAACCCCAACAAATTACGCAGCGCTGTACAAATAAATAGGTGTTGCAAATGACAGACAAATACAAACGGTGACACAGGAGGAGGTGAGGACCCTGCCCAGAAAAGCTGCCCCAGTTCTCGGATACTTTTGTGTAGCTTCTCCCCTCTATTGTACTTAATCATCCCACTTTCTCTCAACTGTGTTCCAAACATTCCACTGTTGTACCTCAGTTCTCTCTCTGCTGTATACCCTTTTCCTTTCTGTTCCTATACTATACACCAATTCAAATTCTGACCTTCTATTGTACCCAAAACTTATCTCTGTTTTTATTCCTTTTACTTTCTGTCTGTTGTACCAAAGTATCCCTTCAGTACGCCATTTACCCTCTGTTTTTGTAAGTCAGTGTACCCCTCTCTTTCTCAGTTGTGCCCAAATTCCTCCCACAACTCTTAAATTCACCCAGCCCCCTTCTATTTATTGTATCCTAATTCTCTGTTATACTATAATCCCACTCTGTCCTTACATTGTACTCTAACTCTCTATTGTCCCTCTACCCCAATCCCTCCTTTATGTTTTGAATGAACTCCAATCCTTCTCTGTCCTCTGGTACCTAGTTCCACTTTGTCCTTCTATTATACTACAACCCTTCCTCTGCCCCCCTGCTGTTTCCCAATCCCCCTCGATAAAACCCCAATTTTCAGAGTTACCTTTTTTGTAACCGAATGTCACCGAGTGCCTTTGTGCTTCTATTGTACGACAGACCTTGCCTCTGGCATTCTTGCGAAAATGTAATTGAAGTTCCAATAGGTTCGCGAAATTTCAGCAAAATTTCCCGAAACCATCGGAAATCACTATAGGAGGATTAGCACGGCTGCATTCATAAATACAGTCGTGGGTATACCCCTGTCAGTGAGCGATCCCCAGCCACTACAGGTCAGAATGAGGACAAACCTGTAAGGATTCTCACGGCTCCATTCATAAATAGTCCACCCCCCTGATTACTTTTGCCACCCTGTAGTATGTGTTCCTGAATAGAATTTCTCTATCCAGGAACACAGGACTCCTGTGTTCCTGGATAGAGAAACTCTATCCATAAACATATACAACTGGTAAAGGGCTCCAAGAGCAATCAGGGGGGTCGAGCTGACAGCTCCGCTCCCTCCTAACTGGTCCTGCAAGTCCCAAAAATTTGGTCTTTGCCGGACAAATTTACAAAGGCCATTCTCGCCTACATGTTTGGCAAGCAAGAATGGCCCAATTCGCTGCGAGACCGAATTTAAAAAATTTGCTCGCTCATCCCTACTTCCCATGTCCCTCTAATATCACTCAGTTGTACCCCAACCTCTTCTATTCCTCTATTGTACTACAAAACTCCCGATCCCATTTGCCATAATTGCTCAAGAGAGTCGAACTAAAATCCCTAAATGCTTTAGATCCTTCACATCACAAAGGTACCCTGCCATTTTACCTTATTTTCTATTTTTAATCTGTGTAACATCCTCTTTTCCGCATCACTGTTGCTCATGTTTCTATCTCCCACCTCAGCTTTGCATTTCCCTTAAGAGTTTGTGAGAGCTGGCTTTAGGGGTAGAGCTGAAATGATCAAAGTGTTTCTGCAGGGGGATTTAAAGCCTTTCTTTGCACATTTGGCTTAATCAAAACCACATATTTGCAGAATCAACATCACTAATTTTTCAAACTTCTGGGTATGTTGCTATCAAATTCAAGATAGTGGCAGCAGCAGTGGACATACCCTTCTATGTGAGATCTGATTATCTAATTTGTGTAGGGATAGGTTCTCTGAACTCCAGGTGGATACAAAAGAAGTAAATAATGCTGTTCGTATTCATTTAAACAGCGTAAGTACTTAAATTAGAATAGGTATCAGTTTCTTGAGTCCATTTAAAGCAGAGCTCAACATGTAGTAGGAAGAAGCATCACAAGCAGCTAGTCAGTGAATTTTCTGAGGGCTTGCTGAAAGGAATGAGGGAGAGAAAAGCTCACCAATCTGCTGCTTTTCCTTACACTCTATACATTCTATGCTTACATGACGTTGGTTGAAGGATACTGACTATTACATAACCTAAAAGAATGAGGACATCCAGTAGTGGAAAAGAAGAACAGCTGGTAACAGTTTAAACATCAGTAAATCAAAAGTTTTTGTTTTGCCTGGAGTTTAACCTTAATATGTAAAAGATCCAGAACCTTGGTGCTGGCCTTTTTCTGGAGACATGACCTTGTAATTCATATGTTTAGACACATTCTCTTTTTTTCTTCAGTTTTTTTTTCTTCTTTTTTTTCAGAAGATAGACATGTTATGAGACAAATGGGTTACTTGAAGTCAGTGCTGTTGATAGCTCCACAATGCAACACAAATGTCCAATGGCTGACAAGTATAGTACTGAATTTATTACTGACATAAATACACAGCACTATGTGTTTATTATACTGAGAAAGAATGTCATCTCATTTTTATGTATTATAATTTTGTGCAATATTTTTGCTTTCTGAAAAATGTAATAAATAGATAAGATTACAACACCTCCATAATATACCTGTACATATTAATATCACTGTACTGCACAACCTAATTGAACAATATACTTTTTTACATGTCAGTGTGAAAGCTTCTCCATACCTTAATGACAATTCTATTGGTGCGCTGAGGATAAGGGGACAAATATTAGGAGATCAGGGTCATCACCCAAGGGCCAGTGGAATTTCTACAACCCTTGTTATGTAATTTCAAGAAACAGCTGTGCAGCTACAAGGATTTCTCAACAACACTGATATGATCTGTCTTCGAGATGTTTATGTAAGATTGAGACACATACATACGTTCCTTAGTGATTACCTATTTTATAATGTGTGTATAAAAGTTTCCAAATGTTTTACAAGACAAAATAATATATACACTGTATAATCCAAGATATGGTTAATTGTCAAATGAAGACAACAGTGATGAGATGGAGTTATATACATGCAATCCACAATGTTAACATAATACCAAGAAAAAGGACAAGGGTTTCCTGAGGAAATGAAGATTGCAAGGTTATTTCTGGTGTTTGCCTGAATGGGATGCTACAAATAATGTGTAGTCACATTCACATTAAAGCTTTATAGATCCGAAGCATCATCTCTTTTGGTTCTTTGTATGAATGCAATATGATGTATGTAGGCTGGTGGTTCAAGGTATGTAAAGTGTCTCAGTGAAGGAGGTGGAGAAAAAAATTAAAAGAGTATAGAATAGAAAAGTGTAGAAAAGGAAAAAAATAAACTGACAGTAAAGGATATAGAAATGACTTGCAAAATGGCCGGAGGAATGGCGGGTAGGAAATAGTCCCATTGCTCACTGAGGACTAACTAAAGATAAGTATTTATTGGTCCAGAGTAGGGATATTGATGAACTGTCCAAAGCCCTGTACAGTGATGTTAGTGCTGTTTAGGTCCTTATTATGTTTAGATATGTAATTATGGACTGTGGGAAATGATGGGGTTGAGTTGGGAATATAAAATGGAGATAAGTTTAAAAGAATGAAGGTTGTTAGAACATGTTTTAAATTGGGTGAGCTAAATAGTAACGTCACATCCTGGTACTATTGTTTGAATCTAACATCAAATTTTGGTATATCTGAAACTTTCTCTGGATGTGAGTTGATGTTTGGAAAGAATGTCTTCGCAAGAGATAAAATGAGAGTTGCTAATAAATTTAAAAGCAATTGAGTAATTATAAGCAGGCCACAAAACAAAGGGCTGGAGGGAACATAGGAATAAGGAATAAGAAATAAGGGGAAGATGTGGAAACATAAGGGAGTTGTAAATGTTCATTGAATCTCTAGTCTTAAGATTATGTTGTAAAAGAAGGCTAAGGTAGGAAGGGTGAAGGTTGCTAAAGTAAGGTCTTAGGTTGTTTGGAATCCTGAGAACTGTTCAGAGGGAGGTGGGGTGAGTGTTGTGTATCTCAAAGGACCCATAGGTATAGGTATGCCTGGAATTATTTACTTGGATGCAGAACTTCCAGGCCTCCATGTCTGTAAATAAATAAAACTTTAGGGACACTAGCAATGTTGTAGAAAAAGTTTCCAACAATATTTTGCATGGATTTTAACACTCAGGTTGGGATTGGGACCAGAAGGGTTTGTAAGAATTAGAGGGTTTTGGGGAAGAATGCCATTTTAGTGACAAATATTCAGACTAGTCTGGAAATCTGTACAGATTTTTAGAATTGTTGGAGGTGGAATTAGGTAGAACAGAGTTCTTTGACATCTCTGAGTAGATTTACTAACAAATTTAGAAATATTACTGAAAGATCAAAGAATGTAGAGTGATTGTTAGGTTTAGCAGGCGATAATCTGCAAATAGATTTATTTTGAATAATAACAGAAGGTGTCCATTAAAGTTAGGACTATACTGCCATTTAGTAAAGATATTTTGGAGATACCCCCATGATATGGTATTGAATGCATTATGGTTGTTGCATGGAATGGAACATTAATGCATAATATGGATTAAGTGTACACTTTTGCACACATTGTAACCTGCCTGTCAAAAGATATAAACACTATATTGTCCCTGTGAATTAGGGAAGAAAAGAACCCCTTGGTTTGTAAGCTAGGAGTTGTGATAAAAATTGATAGAAGACTAGAAGCACTTTGAGTGAAGAAATGATGATGGTTGAAGAAAATGGATTATAAAAAAAATGGTTCTATCAGTGCAATTCATTACATATTTTTTTTAGAAGACAGAAACAGTTAAAGCCCACATTAAGCCATTTGTATGTAATACAAGGAATTGATAATCTTGCATAACAGCAGAAAAGGAGCCATGAATATAGAGAAAAATAGCTGGACAGGAAATAAAGGATTCACTTATTGGCAGAGCACTCTGGAAAATACTTGGGTTGGAGGGGGTAAAGAAAAAGCATTGTAGGACAAGGGAACTGGGATTAGATGAATTTCACTCCATATAACTCATTTGGATATATAATGCAGTACAGCTGAACAGTTGTTAATTCCAAAAGTTACTGTAGAGGACCTGGAATTTGTCTGGCCAGAATGTGCTAAATATGATCTGCATGCCAGTGTAACCCTGCCCCCTAGTGACAACATTAGAAAACAACAAGTTAACAATTTCCAAGAAAAAAAAAGCCAAGGAGAAATCACTATTTTACAAAACTGTCTCGCAAAAATGTCAGTCTTATTTGAATAGTATTTACAGTGATTTTCTAAGTTTTGAGGGAGGGAGTAAAGCCTCCTGTCAGAAATGTACTGTTGTATGTGTACCCAATGGATTCATTCTGGTGACTAGTGTCTGGTCACAGCATCTGCCTGCCCTTTTACCAAGCAGATGGTAAAGTCTGGACAGAATCAGGACAGAATCACTCAATATACTTTTCAGCTAGGCCTTTCCAGAAGACAGGAACTAGAAGTAATGGAGCAAATAAATCCTGGAAAATGTCATCCAGTGGAAAGTAGTCTTTACAGGCACATGGGGGTCACTGAAAGAAAAGTTGGCACTTATTGCCCTAATTGTCAAAAAGGAATATTTTCCCCAAAGTATTATATTCATAATTAATAAAAATATTTTTTTTCTGCTAATAAAAACAGTTTTCCCAGCCTAGTTTCTCACTTGTATTGTTCTTGATTTCACTGTTTTAATTATATCTTGTATGTTATTGAATTTTGCAACATATGACCCCTGTAAAGAAAGTACTGCAGTGGAATGACACAAACACAACATTTTAGGGTGAGGTTCTTTTTAAATTATATTTTTTATACTATATTGATGCAGTGATGCAGTTGTAGTCCTGTCAACTGATAATATTCACAAATATTTCCTTCTCCACTGGCTGTAGTCCCACTTTCTGTCATCCAATGAGCTTCACTTGCTACACAAATCAATTAGCAGGTTATAGTGGATAAGTAAATATTTCCTGCAGTTAGTCCCAGGCAGCCTGTACACATGTTACCGTCTGCACACACAATGCATCGGGAACACGCAGAAACAACATCCTTGCAGACTCAAGAAATGTAGATAGTAACTAGATGGCTAAACAATATACCGTATTTTTCGGACCATTAGACGCTCCGGACTATAGGACGCACCAGGTTTTCCGCACGGGAAAACAAGAAAAAAAAAAATTCATTTGATTTCCCCTGAGATCCAGTGTGCGGCACTTGTGCCCGCCCATGAAGG
>NC_092871.1:45606940-45631597 GCF_032062135.1 Pyxicephalus adspersus
GCGGCGCCGATCAGCATTCATCAAATCAATCGGCGCCGCCTTCGTGGGCGGGCACAAGTGCCGCACGCTGGATCACAGAACAGGCAGAGATCGGCGCAGCCGGGGACCGGCGGGGACACAGGTAAGTAAAAAAATATGCCCCTGTACCTCTCCATTTGGACCATAAGACGCACCCTGATTTTCCCCCCACTTTAGGAGGAAAAAAAGTGTGTCTTATGGTCCGAAAAATACGGTAAATGAATAACTATACAAAGTAGTCAAGAAGCCTTCACATATGTGAAAAATAATTCATCCTTAATGTATTAGGATTTTATTCAAACACATAAAATAGTATAAGGTGAAATATAAACATATACATAACCAAAATCCAATCCAAAAGTTATTTTCAGGAAAAAGACAAAGTTAAATATGTCAAATTGTTCAAGCTACTGGAATGAATACATTTTATATTACACACTATAAATCATTTATCTTTTATACATGTGTACACAAAGGCATTGTGATTGTTTTATATACACAGTGCCAAGACCACTGAGCCGTGTAATCAGACTTTTCTGCCCTTTCTCCTGCTTACTTCTAACCTATTTGTCATTTTATGACCCATAGACCTACAACTTCAAAGAAGTATGTTGGAAATAAACTAGCACTACTCTGTTCACAAAAAAAGTGGAAAAATCTAGGTAATATGACATACCATTTCACCACTTCAGACACAGAAACAAAAAAAGTAAAAAGAAATAGTATTAATTTACAATGTGTGACTGCAGATGATGCCGTGACTACAGTTTTCTTTGAAAACATACTTACCTTGGAATGCTAGCTGGAATCTTCATACAGATGTACACCTTCACTTTACTAGTTCCTGCACTGCAGCATTATCTGCATAGATAAGTACAGTCTGAGCAAATGCTCCCCTGTGCAGCTTCATTACTTAGAACTGCAAGTCGTGATGACAGGTAAGTGTCCATGGCAGTTAATTTCTTATACTTTAAATTGTGCTGATAAATCAGCCATTGGAAATTGTCCTTGATCAGCTGCAGGCTCTCCAACATGAACATTACAGAAAGTAGAAAGAAAATAACATAAGAAAGAACAACATATCCTATCTCAGAGAATACAGCTTACTTTATTGGAATACAACATTTCTTTCTCTCAAAATCATCTGTTTATTTAGTAGGCACCCTTTTTTACCAAGCATGATCACGGTCAATACACTTTGGGTACAGCTTTGGTGACTTGTGTTCTTGGAACAGTGCATTGTATCCTTTATCTGGTAAAAATCCAACTAGACAATTCAATGAGAGTAGAGAAGAAGAGAGAAGAAAGCAGGGTTTTTTTGCACAAAAAGAAAACTTATATTGAATATATCAATTGATTGTACATCAAATCACAAGTATTAAAGACAAATTACATTACATTTGTCATTCAAAAACAAATTAGTGATATAAACGTATACAAAAATCACACAAAACAACTGGCATATTGTTAAGGTGTAACTTGGTACCCTTAATTATATTTGTATTGGACATACAAATCTAGAGTTAAGGGTTAACCTCAATACATGTAGAAGTGAATCTGACACCGACAATAACATTTAATGTTTCTTTGACAATTTGGGCAGAGTTACTATTTTGGATTTTTTTAGCTGTGGAACTGTAGGAAGTCTGTGATTCTTTGCCATTCAGATGAATATAACCGAGAACAGAACCCATAACATAGGAAAGTGAGTATTAATGGTCTGTCTTTAAAATAATGAGTATGCAGGGAGTCAGAGGTTTCTAAAGATCTATCTCTTGGACCAACCAACAAATTTAGAGTACCCCACACTGCAAGGATAAATGCTTGTTCATGTTTTAGGGGAAGTAAAAAGAAAGATACCTTTATGCCCTCTCCCTTCTACTTCTTTTGCTCAGTTGCCAACATTCTCTTCCAGAAATTGCTGTGGTCCTGGGCATTATCTCCGCAATGCGAAAATGGGAAGTGAGTGATAAGTATAATTTCTGTTTCACCCCCCCCCCCCCCCCCCCCAAATAAACAAACATTTAGTTTCAGTTCGGTAAATTAAAAAAGAAGAATGAAGAAGTAAATATGTGCCTAGACATAGATTGTTGTTTGAATTTTGGATCAGGATGATTGTAGTCGCATTCAGTGCAAACCTGCAGCTTTGTATGGTGCCCTATAAATGTTATGTCAGGTAAGTCCTAACACTCTATTTCCTCCCTGTAACATTGCATTATGTGATTATTATTATTATTATTAAACAGGATTTATATAGCGCCAACATATTACGCAGCGCTGTACATTAAATAGGGGCTGCTCCTGATATTCAGCTCCCATCCAGGTCCATACACAGGGCCAGCAAGGTGCTGGATTCTTATCAACTAGGCCGCAGCCATTATTAATATTATTAAACAGGATTTATATAGCGCCAACATATTACGCAGCGCTGTACATTAAATAGGGGCAATTGAAGGTAAGGGCAATTGGAGGGATACCAAGAGGACAGAGAGAGCAGGAGATTTTAAAAGCACTGGATCAAGGGGTCAAGAAATCGCAGGGTGGTTATTAACCTACTCTGGTGTGAACCTACAACTTTAATATAGGGTTGGTGGACTCTCTTTTCAAAGAGTCAATGCATATTTATTGATTTTTTTTTGTTTTTTATTTTACTTAGATTTATATTGGTTACTGTTCTGTGTCTGCATGTTACTCTATGAGTCATATGTTGTCAGCACATTTTCCTATTTTGTACTTGTTTGCTTATGAAGCTGTGTTTTTTTTTCAATAATCATTTTTGTCCATTCTTATTCATGACTTCTTGTATATAACAGAAGAAATCTGTGATTTTGACAGGTCACAGGTAACACAGAGGTATCTTTCTGAAGCATTGTAATATTGATTACAGGTTTTGTAATAGAAGTAAGTAAGTAATGTAAGTAGAAGAAAAAAATGCTATCAAGATATTCATCAAAATATCCCTAAAAAAGGCACTGAGCCAACATCGTAACTGTTAACTTATGGTAGACCTAACCTGAGAGAAACAGTACATTTGAGCAATTATTTGGTAGGGTAAACATTATCACCAGATACAATCTCAGTCTTCAGAACCCTGGGAGTTAAGGGTCAAGGGAGATGGACCCTTAAATGGAGAGCGTCCATGTTTGGAGACCTTTTCCCTAAGTGGAGAAAGAGGTTGGGGCCTCTGGGAAGCCGATGGAGGCTGTGCGGGGGGGCCTGATGAGAAGGTATACAATTGTAGAAGTTCAAATACTACTGGGCCTCATCAGGGGTGGAGATGGAGTGCAGGTGGTTGCGATATATGAACTGGAGCTTGAATGGGAACCCCCACCGATATCTAACATCCAAGCTCTGTAGTATGTGAAGAAAAGGCTTAAGGGCTTTCCTATTCTGGATCATCTGCGGTGCTAAATCCACAAAAATTTGGTATGAGTGAGATTGCAACACAAGGTCTTGCTTTTTCCATGAAGCTTTTAAAACTGCCTCCTTTGTTTTATAAAAATTAGGCTTGAGAACAATGTCCCTTAGAGGGCCATCTGTCTTCCTGGGACCCAAAGCACACTGAACTCCATCCATTTCTAGCCTTTCTGGCGGGCAATCTGGAAGTAATTCCTGGAATAGGGCTAGCATGAAGCCAGGTAAATCAACAATTGTTTCTGCGATTCCGGTTTTCTACATCTTCAATGCTAAGCATTGTAGCTTGCATATCTTTCTGTAGCATAATTAGATCTTGCTCATGTGAATCTATCACAGTAATGGTGTCATCCATTTTCTGCTCTAAAGTATCCAAGTGCCTAGCTCTCTAATCTCTCTGGTCAGTATCAAAGATAACTTGCCTGTGCCTTGAGAAAGTTCCTGTTGAAGGATGTTAATTCGTTTTTGGTGTTGGTTCTTGTCTTTGTTTCATAAAGGTTGTGTTGCGTAATAAAGGTTGTGTTAAGTAATTACCCTACATTATATACCTTTTTTTTTTCACTAGCATGCAGCTTGAATGCTGCTTCTTTTACCCCCCTACCTACACTCCAACCAAACGTGAGTAAACTATTGCCCTTGTTATTACCTTGAATAAAATTACATTAATATGTTGTTTTTTAAACATCAGATATGAAAGTTTAAAATGAGATGTTGATTGTTCAATTGAAGGTTTACCGTAGCTAACTGTGGAATTATTAGGTTCTAGACATCCATATAAAAGAAGGATTATTATGTTTTATTACAAACTAGATATCTTACAAAACTTTATTATTCAATAATTTTTGATAATCTATATGCTGTATGTTTATATCTTGTATTTGTACATTATAGAAATCATACAACCTCTGCAAATGTATACCCCTGAAGAAGCCTATAACAGGCGAAGTACATTGGGAATCATGCGACCGTAACAGGTCCCCTTCTTACCTTGTTTTCAATCTTTATATGTACTTTGTATGACATTGGAAGGAGCCTTTTGTCTAAAGTATCCAAACCCTGTGACAATAACAGGCATTTGGATATTGAGCTTAAAATAAATAATATGTACCTTTGATGTATGTACTAATTGCAACTTGAAAAATACACACTTGATTTATTTTTGCACAAAAACCTCCTGAGCCTGAAACCTCTTTCTTTCCCCCTCTTCCCCTTATACCTATACTATGAGTTTCCTGTTGAAGGAGTTGTTTGAAGCGTTCTAGCAATTCAGCATCCCTGCATGTTGGGCCAGGCTGTGCACTAGGAACAGATACAAAGGAGCGGTCACTGGAGATCTCATCTGTAACGTCCGGCTGAGAAGGAGAAGCAGGGAGCATGCCAGTGACAGCTTGTGCGTCCGCCATCTTGGATCCCTGCTGCGTGGTCAAGGCACTCGCGGAATGTCTTGTCTGGTTCCCTCCACTGGTTACGAAAGTGCCTACGAAAGTTAGGTTACGAAAGTAGCTGTATTTTGGCAATTCGACTGAATGGAAAGAAAGTCCCACCTCTAATCATCAGTAAGGGCAAGAAAGATAAGATTGAACTTGTTTAGGCATTTTTGTTCTTGAAACCGAAAAAGCCTGGTGCACACAAGCAGTTCTAAGGAAGTGGGTCGATTTAATTGCTGCCACTTGTTTTGCGAGGTGACCAAAGAGGTCTGCTAGTCTGAGATTCAGCCAGCACTCACCGGGCCAAACAGAGAGGAATAGATCAAATAATGATTCCTGCTGGAATGACTGCCTATCTCCAGACTCTTGATATTGCAAAAAAACAAGCCATTCAATGACTATTTGCACAGGAAAATCAATGACTACATTGAAAATAGAATGGAGAGAAATCAGCGTGAAAACTTTATAAAGCCTGGCCTGCAAGAGGTTGTGACTTGGATGAAGAATTCATGGGAAATAATCACTGGCAGCTGAGTTGCCAATGCACTACAAGCAGGCTACATGGACAAGAAGTGCTCATTGCAGGAGACATGAGAGATTGGGGCCAATGGTTCTACAGGAAATTAAGTTAAATGAAATTCAGGCTGGAATTCAGGATTTGGAGAGTTATGATGATGTTCCAGAAGAAGATGACATGACTATATTTGAATAAAAATAGATTTTTGTACATGAATACAGATTTTTTGTACATAAATAAACAGATTAAAAAAAAAAAACATCCCCTGAAAATAAGCCCTAATGCTTATTTATTATTTTCGGGGAAACACGGTATTAACCCCAACCAATAAAGCCATTTCCTACCCATCTGTCCTGCTGTGTGTCTACATGTTATTGGACAGCGAGCCATCCTTCACTTCCTATCCTCCTTTTCAGAAGCCCCGCCCTCTCTCAGCTCCGTAAGGAGCAATCAGCTGTGGCGCCATGACAATAGGAAAGCTACCACCTGACCGATCAATGACAACATCACCCCTAACAACCAATAAGATTTCAGCTTTTACTGAACAACGAAGGAGAAGTGGGCGGATTAGTTGCTGGGGAAATGAACACAACTCAAGTTCCGCTCTCTTTCCCCCCTCTGCGCATGTGACTTTGTGCTCGCGCTCGTGGCCCCTCCCGTTGCAGCTAGCGCTCGTCCCCGTCGGCTCCGCCCACCCCTCTGTGTCGCTGGGAGCGCGCCGGGAAACCCCGTGCAAGCGCCGCCGCCATCTTGGAGAGAGAGCGGAACCCTGACGCCCGCCGCACACACCCGGCCAAAGGAGGAAGAGAAGGGGCCGCCTCTCAAACAGGTAAGACCCGAATCACTGATATTTCCTCGTGTTCGCACAAAACCGTGTCACCGTTTACACTCCGTACTTTTCGGGTCACTGCAGTTGGAATCCAGCCCTGACATCGGTGTGTCAATCTCCCCCCTTCAATACTTATCCCCATTATGCCACCCTTTATGGGCCTGTCACTTCCCGTGTTACACCCCAGTTATGACAGGTTTGTCCAGCCCTGTCACCCCATACTACACCCTGGACGATTCCTCCCATATCGGTGTATGACCCTGAGAGGAAGGGCTGTAGCAGTCCATTGTGTTACTGCACTGCATGTCATCGACCCTACAACCCTCACATGACAGCCGGGGGACCCCAGCACATTCCTTTATTGCCATGGTAACCAACCAGTCCTGGACTTCGAATAACCCCATGCCACCTATATACCCCATACCCCTTCCTGTGTGTCTGCCCCAGTGCCACCTTTATACTCCTCCTCCTCCTTCCTGTGTGCCTGCCCCAGTGCCACCTATATACCCCTCCCCCTTCCTGTGTGCTTGCCCCAATGCCACCTATGTACCCCTCCTCCTCCTCCTTACTGTGTGCCTGCCCCAATGCCACCTATATACCCCTCCTCCTCCCCCTTCCTGTGTGCCTGCCTCAATGCCACCCATTGGGAAGGAATGCCTGGCCCAATGTCTTGTATATACTCCTCCTTCCTGGGGTCCAATATGGCTGTCCCAGCATCACATTTTACCCCTGACTATTTCCTATAGGGTCCTATATTCATCTTGGTGTCACATATATACCCACCATGTATAACAATGAACCCAGTCCTGGGGCTATCACCATCCTTTGGTCACATAAATACCCCCTGGTATTGCACTAACCCCCCCCCCCCCCATATATTACATCCAACCCCACCTGGGTTTGTCTTAACCCCTCCATAGTGTCACATGTATGGGGCTGTATATCACTTGCCTTAGTGTTACATATATAATGTACAGTGCAGCATTATATGTTGGTGCTATATAAATCCTGTTTATAAAAATAATATATCCACCTACATGTCACACTAAACCATCTCTGGGGCTGCAAATCACTACCTGTGACACTGAAATCTGAATTGCTCCCATCCATTTCTTACCCCAAACCACCCGACTTGTCCCTCCATCCTTTGTGTGCAGATGCTGGGTGACACATTGCATCACCCGTCAGTGGGTGGGGTTGCACAGCTACACCCTTACTCTTTTGTTGTATTTTTTTTCATCTGGAAGACAAGGAGTTAACTTTGCTTGCCCATCATGTGATCCCTTGGCCTGGGGTTGTCACTTGTACCCCCCATATTGGGGGGGGGGGGGGTCTGTAGCAGGAAACTAGGGGGAAGTGCAGATTCTAGATGTGCTATCTGCCTCTTGTTTATCCTCCAGTGTTGCCAGTGGAGCTTTCTCCACCTTTATTTATCCCCAGAACAGGCCTGTGTGAGATTTCCTGGCTTCTATGCTGCTTGTTAACCCTTTCCTGTGCTCCTTGCTGCATCTAGAGCCAACAATATGAGGACAAGGAATGCAACCTTCCTGTATGCAGGTTTGTCAGAGCCCCTGTGGGCCAAATGTGCTTGTATTCAATCATCGCTTGGAGATTTAAAGAGCAAAGTAAAACCGGCCAGCTCTGTTTTCTGACAAGATTCTGGCCATTGCAGCAAATTTATTTCCCATGGATCAGTGGTGGGAGATGGTTCTGGTCGTCATCTGGTGTGATATTACCTAACATTTTTCTACCTTTCACCCTGCTGTTTTGGGGGTTTATTGTCTTTGTAAATCTGTAATTCTGTAAGTTCTCTTTGGTGATAGAGAATTATAGATCATTTGTTAAGGAAAATGCACGATTTACAGGAATATCTTTCTTGATAGGTCTGTTTATTGTCTGCAAATGTATATATGGAGAGGGTTGTGGTCCTTGTGCAGTGTTACTTGCTCAGGTTGCCATGTACAATTGTGGAGGGTGACTGCTGGGGCCCAGTACATACAGGTGTAGGTAGTTATTTTGTATGCTTTAGTAGCATTTACTGCTGAGGGTCCCTGAAACCTGTATTATCCTGGTATTATCAGGTACCAATTTACCCCATACACCTCTACCATGTTTACATGCCCGGGCTGCTAATGTGTATGATCTCTTCTAAGGAGTGTGTGGTTGATGGGGATGAAGTTTTCTTGCTCTGGTTACTGGATGCACTCAATACACTCTTATTGATTACCCAGCAATTAGTGGGGATTCTTTAAAGGAATACCTTGCTGATAGAACATGGAGGTAGTTTTTTCTGTCCAGTTGAATGGTTGTTCTGAATTCAGGAGTTCTGACCTATTTGCAGCATGCTTGTTCCAGGTCAGTAACTCAAAGTTGCTGTGGTATGGTTTAGCTGTACTGTGTTACACTGCCAATTATGTAGAAATAAATATCTCTATCGGTGGTGCTGTCATTTTATTGTACCGTGAATAATGCAGATTGGTGCTTGCTGGAGGAATTCAGGCTGAAAGTTCAGCATTGCACCTATAAAATGACTTCTCGGACATGTTCCTTTTTATCCCCTGATGAATAGTAGTTTGGACTGGCTGCTTCCAGAATACTTGAAGCCACTCAAAGATGTGGTTTAGGGTGTCCTGGTTTCACTTTCTGCATGCTTGTTCTTGGTTTATGACTCCACAAACATGGAAGCCAGAGACAGCAGAGTTTGCAGAATTTCCTGGAGGAAGTCGGAATTGGAGTCCCTTTGTTTGCAGCATGTAAAAGTTTGAAATGTTTTCACTTGCTGTAAATGAGAAAGTAACCCTTCTTTCCCGGTGTGTAGTATTTGTTAACCCCAATAGCCCCAAAATAGAGATCATTTGTGGCAGGCAAGCTTAGGAGCAGCACAGCGCTCATGTATGCCCATCATACCTTCAGATTTTGGCATTTTGAAGGTAATGTAAATATGTCACCAGTCTCTGCATGGCAACAGTGCCTCCAAAGTTTTTGTTTCTTGCAAGCTGCCAAATTTTCTTGCTTCCATGGCAGGTTTACTGGTAATGGTTCACACAATTGTCCATCCATGTTTTGTCCCTGCTGTGCTGTATGAAACCTTCAACTACTGTGTGCCCATCTGTGACCAAGCACCCTTCATGGGAATTCCTGGCATACATGATGATTTGCTGAAATGATTGAAGACCCGGAGCTGCCAGACCTTGTACTATTCTTTTTTTTTTTTTTTTATTTATGTGACAAGAGAAGGTCGTCTTGTTAAATGATCGTTTAGGCTCTGCCTCTACCAACATGCTGTACCAGTTCACCAGCATGCTGAAAAATTTCCACCAGACTTTTCTTGCTTCACAATGCTTGTTTGGTGCTGAAACATACACAAATTATTTTAGAGCAGTGCTTCTCATCCAGGACTCCTTAAGAGGTTGCTAGAATTTTCATGAGCAAGTTGTGCCTCTCAGGTCAGTTTGTCACGCCAATGATCTTATTGGCTATCTGTAAGGATGACATTATTCCCACTGACCAGCACTGTAAGCGACATTCTTTCTACCGACCACCACAATAAAATGAGTTGTGTGTATAGTATTTATTGTCAAGAGTTCCCCAAATGTCTGAATGTGATTTCCCCCTTGTTTAAAAGGCTGAGGGGGATGTTTTAGATATATATTGCTGGGTTGCCAGTGCACCTTTATGTAGATAAGTGCTGGGGTTTTGCAAGGTCTTCTCTGTTGTCAGTAAAGCAGATCATCCCAGGCACCATAATACAGTTTATTGGCCCATGAATTCACTTTAATTTGATTCATACCTGTCTACAATCCCTTTTCTTTAGGACAGGTTTCCTATACACCAGGACTATGCATATGTAACACTTTTTTGAGCCTTTTTTTATTGTTTTTTTCTATCCATTGATAATTTTAGCTTGTTTTGCAGAGATGACACAGCAATCAGTGCTCATTACAACCACTGTAATGTTGTGTGCAGAGATAAGATGTGGTGTTAGGAGGAGTTTGATGTTCTTGTTAAGGCTTTGTTCATGTAGTTTGATGTAGGTGTCCAGGGAAGGCTTTTGCCTTATCATACCCCATAGGGTATGATTGATATGAAATGTGAATATATGTAAAGACCTCTGTCTTTTGGCATCATATAACCCAGGGGTGTCAAACTCAAATTCACAGAGGGCCAAAATTAAAATCTTCAACAAAGTCGCGGGCCAACCTTGAAATTTATGGAAAAAATTGAGGAAAATTTCCTTCTCATTAGCTATAAAACATTTTCATATGGAAACAGAGGTTTTGCTTCACATTCAATCTGGAACAAGCTTATAATAGAGAAAGGGGCATAACATTTTTTTTTAACTTTATTAAAGAAAAAAATAATATACCCCTTTTCTATTTGTAGAGTTAAATTTCAATATTAACCTTTTGCACAGGTTAACAATAATAATACCAATATTATAACCAATCAGATGTTCTTCCATCTCATACCTAACGCTGTAAATGATATGTAGAAAGAGGTGGCTATAGAAAACATACCAGCCACTGCACTGGTGTTCTCAAAAAGCAACACGTTACACGCATTCATCTTCCCAATGCTTCCCAATCATCTTCATCAACCCAGTGCAATCTGATTGGTGTTCCCAATGGGTCATTCTGCTCCTTTGTACACTGCCTAATCCCCAGCTATTACTAGACCTACAGAAATAAAGAACATAAAGTCTGCTCAGGCCTGAGCCCTTTGCTGCCTGTGAGCCCCTCCCAGCATTCCTGGGCTGGCTGATCATGTGACCAGCAGACATGTGACTTGCTGACATAAGGCACAGATGTGCATTCTGTGGTTACTGCACTGATAAAAGCAGACACAGCATTTCCTTGGAAAGGATTGGGGGTGGGGGGGTCATATTCTAACTTTACTTTACCATTGCTACTTCCTGTCTGTTACAGTTCTGAATTGTCAGCTTTGCACGGCAAGGACCAGTGCATCCCTGTTCATTGGAGGCCTTTATACATCCAGGGTACTGTAAATTCACAAAAGTGAGGAAACATGGATGATTGCTTGTATTTAATGACTGTTGTGGGTGAATAATTCCGATTATCTGTTCCCTCCTCATGGTGATTGTCCCTCTTCTGCCATCCTCCACTTTCTGCTGGTTTTGTGCTCATGGTGCTCATTAGTACAGGGCTCTGGCTGTACAGATCTCAGTGCCTTCTGTTAGCTTTGCCTTTTATAAACATAATCTTTAATACTAGAGTGTGCAAAGCAATTTCCATTGTATAAAAATGTATGTATTTGGTGCACTCCGTCCAGTTACCCATGGAGGGGCACTGCTATGGTGACTTCTCTCTTTTTACAGGTTTATACAGGGCCAGCTCTCTCCTGTTACAGATAAAGGAAACAAAGTGAGCGCTGGCCTGTTAAAGTTGAAAGGGTAATTTGGTGCCCTTCCTCTTGCTGCAGATGTGGTCAGATGAGGATAGATATATATATATAAATTAGAGAGAGAGAATTGGAACTACTTTTATGAGATTTACATTTTCCAGTCATCTAACTTTATGATTGTTTGAACATCTTGTCCAATGAATTGTTTTTTTAATGTCCAGCTGTCAACAAAGGGAGGCTCTTCCTATAGATACAGAGATGTGACTACAAAGTGGCCTGAACCCTAGTTTGAAAATGTGCTAATTTTTCAATGCCAACTGTATATTCTACCACAATTTGTTGCGGCCAGAATGTTTTTTAAACAGCTGTCCAAAAGGCCTGGGTTAAGCTTGGTCCCTGCTGCTTCCATGTACTGATGTGCCGGTTTTATTATTGTGTTTATGGCTGTGTACATTGTACTGCGCTTGTCATGTATTAGGTGAGTCACTGTGCAGTGACCTCACTGTAAATGTGCATAGAAGATTGTGATCCCTCATTTATCCTGGAACATCTTTAACCCCCTGAGCGGTAACCCGGAGTGTGACTCTGGGTACCAAAAAAAAACTAAAAGTGGTAATGCCAAGTCACACTCGGGGTGAGTAAACCTATGGAAAAAATAGTAAATAGAGTCCTACCTGATCCACCGGCATCCTGCATCGTCTTTTGTGTCTTCTCTCTTTCTTTGCATCTTCTTTCTTCTTTGGGGTCTTCTGCACCCGATGAGTCACCGGGGAGTTCCTGGTGATGTCTGTGTGTGTGTGTGTGTGTGTGTGTGTGTGTTAGTTGCCGCCGGGGTGGGGCGGGAAATTCAAAATCCATTTGTATTGCATTCAATACAAAATAACTGTATTGAATGCAATATAGTGGATTTATACGTGTAAAAGCAGTACATTGTCCTTCATGAACATTTATTTTAGAGTATAATATAATAGTATGAGAATATAATTTATTTATTTTTTTAATTTTTAAAAATTAAAAAAAAAATTATTTTGACATGATTTTGTGCTTCCAACTTTTTTTATACTCCTACTATTATTATACTGTAAAATAAATTTTAGATATCTAAATCCAGACAAATGACCTGCTCGGTGGGGTAATAAAATATTCCTCTATCTCAAACTGAAAACACCAACATAAATGTGTGGAAATGGATGTTTTGCCTATTTTATATTGTACAAGCCCACTCAGCTTGTATGCAGTTCACAGATTATTGCATGTGTGGTTATGACACAACCTCAAATCATTATTTCCATATATAAGATCTGTGCTCACCTTTTTAGTTTTTTTCCGCTCTCATCTTTAGTTAACATGCTCAAAACTGATGTGCTTAATGATATAAAGAAGTTGATGAAAATTGCAGACATTCTGCCATCTGGTTATCTGGATGACTTCAGTAATTTTTGTCCTCTTTTCTCCTCCAGGGACTTGTAGTGGACGCCTGTGACTGCTGATCATCTTTGTTGCACGTCATTTAAAAGGTAATAATGCAATTTCTTCTTGAACTCCGACCTCCCATTACATTTAGAACAGGGGTAGGCAAACTTTTATGGCCACTAGGCCATTTCAGTGGTGGGGGGGAGTACTATAGGCTGGACTCAGATTCCCGCCCTAATGGCTCCGCCCACCACCAGGGAACACCTCCTGAAGTGAAATCCCTCTCCTCTGTATGCATTGCAGAGGAGAGGGATTTCCCTTCAGGGAGTGTTCCCTATTTAAATAGGGGAGAAATTGCAAGGAGGCGGCACTGGAGCTCCAGCCTTTTTGGCTCTGGTAGTTCCTAACGCCACCTGGCAGATCCGACCAGCAACCCGCGGCTCCAGGGCCGCCTGGCATTAGGCCAGATTGGCCAGGGGGTGTTAGGCTGGAACAAACTACTGGCTAGGGTGTGTCTGGCCCAAAGGACGGAGTTTGCCGACCCCTGGTATAGAGTCTCCAGTAACTGAATATATCTCTTTCTCCAGTGTTTTCAATAGAGTAGGTAAAGGTTACAACCTAAAATGCCCTTCTACCAGTACTCTATTATGACGGGAAGTCATGGAAAATCTCTTCAATGCAGGCACAACCCCCCATTTTTAGTAGGCTGAGGTAGAGTTAAAACGTAGCACAATGTTTTAATTGCTGTCCATGCCTTGTCCCAGTGACAATCTAGTCTCCTGATTCTTTTTCCCAGGATGTATTGGGAAGAATTTCTAATCTACTTTGCTTTATCCAAAAAAAAAGTTTTAGGCAGGAGTTAGGAGTTAAATACTGCAATATTCTTGAGGATTTCCAGTGCTTCTACACTTCTAGCATTCATCTTCTCTGTACCCAAGTTGTTATCAAGGTCGCATTTAGTCATCCAAAGGCTAAAACCTTTCATCCTGCACAAAACAAAGCAAGGATAGGGGTCTGGTAAGCTGGATAAAAGCAAGGGAGAAGGAAAATGTCTCAACATTTGCAGAATTATTCTGTTTCTGACGGGACGTAACTGAGGCCAGATTCTAGACTCTTTTGGAGGATCTGGATATATATATTAGGCTGAATCTGGGTTTTATAGTTGTTGTTCTGGGTATCCATTTTCTTTATTTTGTTGACTTCTTACTTTAAATGTTGGCTATCACACTCTTTTTAGATGGGACAGAACATCTGATTTAACAGTCCGTGTATCTAAGTTGCAGGAATATGTGTAATATAAAGTTTATAATGTCAGAGAGCTATAGATCATCATTCTGTGGTATCCTCTTGCAGAGCTGTTTAGGTTCCCAGTCCTCCCCTTCCCATCAAATCAACGTACAGCCAACATTTACATTGCCCATAGTAAACACCCCCAATTGCTTGTTGGCTTTTTTTTCTGCATCTATCTCTTTTTATGAAGACAATAAATGCCACAATCAAAAGCAACAAATGGACTTTAGGATTTGATCAGTTGCTATGGGCTACTGCACTTGATATCATTGTCCAAGATCTTAGATGGAATATGGCTTGCTAAAAATGCAGCTTTATTTATTGCTTGCAGTTGTGAATATTCCTGCTGGCCTTTCCATGGTACAAACTCTGATGCACTTTCCTCTCCCTTCAGCCTGTCAGACTTTCATCACTTAGCCAAACTGGAAAATCAGGTTCCTGCTGTGTGACTGTTTATCATGTATAGTCTAGCACAAGCTATTGCCTTTATCTAATGACCATCATTAGGTATCTGCCTGTCCTTGATTTTAGTGTTTTCAAATCACATTGGCATTTGGTGATAGTGGTTAGTAGGTGTTTGACAAAAACATTTTTTTACCTAACATTTTTTTTAGACCAGTAGATTTTATTCTGATGGTAAATACAACTTTGGATTTTTGCTCTGTGTTCGTCACAGACATGAGATTGAGTGACGTGGATGAGAAAAAACTGCGCATGCCTGAGATCAGCAATTTTTTTCCATTTTGGCAAAAGGGTTCCTTCTGCGCATGCCCAAGATTGCCTATTCAGGCAATCAAGAAGTAGGGGGTGGTGCAGCACCTTTTTTTTTTTTTTTTTTAAACCACTCAAAAACACTCGGGAGATTGCGGAAAAGTGCCAGGTGGTGCGCCTAGCAAAAAGGGGCCGGGGAGAACACTGTGCTTGTTCAGTCTGGTAGTGCTGTTTATATCATAGATAGATGGATGATCTTTCCTGCCTTTTAATTTGTTTTCCTTTTTTTCCTCACAGTGCCGTCATGGCCACCGCACCTTACAATTACTCATATATCTTCAAATACATCATCATTGGTAAGTGGATCAAACTATTGTTTTCGAGAACTGGCTAGAAGAATGTATGGGACAGAGCTTGCCATTTATTCACCCCTTCATGCTTTCAGAGCTTGTCGTGGTGACAGTTCAGGCAGCAGAGAAGGTTAGACTTTGTGACTTCTGTTCTCTAAGGCTCGGGTGATTGGCTGCTGTATGATGACAGTCAGTCCTCATTTTAGAGTTTCAATAAATGGTGTCCACAAAGAGGGGGGTACATTTTAATTTTTAGTAATTTTTTTTTTGTAGTAACATCATTAGAACTGCATACATGTTAAATTTTCTTTGCTCGAAACTATCTTTTATGTTTGTTTCCAGCGACAGATGAATGAACAGCATTGTACAAATGGCACCATTCTGTTTTATGGAGGACAAGGGAGTGGCACCCTCCTGTTCTCCTCTTCTTTTTTGACTTGTAAATACATCCTTCCTGGTCGGTCTTTTGTTGATCGGTTGTGTCAGGTTCGCGAACAGCTTTGGATGACCCCTCTGCACATGTCAGATTCTCACCTGAGATGAGCACGACATTTGTACATGGCCCAACTCTCTCACCTTTGTTTTCCACATTTTACTAGCGCATCTTTCCTCCATGTTATAAAACAGAGAGGAAAAACATTTTTTATTTGTTTAGTTTTGCAGAAGTTCGGATATGTTGTATCTTGTGTAACCAGTGTCTGAGCTTTGATTCAGTAGTGTATATATTTTCCTGCATATGTTATATGTGTGGGCTGAATTGTGAACTGTACAGTAACAGACGGCACACACACACAGCGTAGAAATAAATGGCTGGTTAGACAGGAAGGTGTCATTGTTATTGTAACTCTTAGAAAATTCATGTAATATTTACAGGGCTGCTGCATATTGTTCACCTCTAGCTTTGTGACATTTCTGGTAAACAAGGCTTATGTTTTGCAGGTGACATGGGAGTTGGGAAATCCTGTTTGCTGCACCAGTTTACGGAGAAGAAATGTAAGTGTTTTTCTGTGCCTAGTTTATCTGCTGTGGCCATATTTGCCAACACTGAGAGCCAGAACTGTAGTCAATTATGAAGCCATTAGGCATGGAGCATTCCTTGTATTCTATAATTCAGGGGCTCAGAACAGAGAATTAATATTCTATATTTAATCAGAGTGCTGGATGTGGCAGTTAATTAGAAATTATATTTTGTTTTGACTGTAGCATTCTTCAAGCGATTGGTTTGATGTGTGATGCTTTTGTAATCTGGTAAATCTATACTGTATGATATGCTGTAATGTTGTGCCAGAAAACACCAGGCAAACCTGGATTTATTTGTAAATGTCATGCAAAGCACTAGGTTCTGCTCACAGTTCTGGACAAGTGCACACGGACAGAAAAGTATAATTTTATGTTATTCATCCAAATGCTGAGGTTTATTTTATAATATATTGTGCCTAAGTCTTTTGTTAGAGGGTTTTAACTGCTTATTGACTCAATGTAACCACAATGATTTTAGTGTGCTACAAATTTTGTGACCTCTGGCTAATGTAGCTGTAGCCTTTGACAGACAAGAGTGTAGCAAGAAAGAAGTAAAAGCCTTTAGTATATTTTACAGGGATTGTGGCCTGTTAGTGGATCCAATGATTAACATTTCATTGATTTGAATGTAGTCAATGCAAGTCAGTCTGCTAGTTTGATCTAAAATGCTTAATTGTTTCCTTGCTGTCCATTTTTTTATTCAAACTCTAGATTTGTTTAGGATGTTGGGTTTTCTGTACCATAGTCAAGCAGGATGGCCCTCTGTGTGGTTAAGGTTTTGGTGGCAGGATAAACACACCTTTCTGTTTTCTCTTTTCAGTTATGGCAGACTGTCCTCATACAATTGGTGTGGAGTTTGGTACCCGGATAATTGAAGTTAGTGGCCAGAAAATTAAGCTGCAGATTTGGGACACAGCAGGACAGGAGCGATTCCGAGCTGTCACCAGAAGCTACTACCGAGGTGCTGCGGGGGCACTTATGGTCTATGATATAACTAGGTAAGGTGTTTATCAAGGACACTCCACAGAACGTAATACGTCATACTAAATTCTGTTGGAGAAAACAAATCCGTGGGACTTGTAGTGTTCCTAAAGGCACAGTCAGTCAGGAAAAAAAAGAAACATTGTGCTGCATACAGGGAGCATAGACTGTTTGCTCAAGGCTTTAGTTTTTTTATCCATCTACCCCTCCCCCTTCTGTCTGCAACCTGGGGATCCTGGAACACACCTACACATGATGCTGGAATATCGGCCTTGTCTGACAGGTGTACAGATTGTCTGATGTATTCAAAGTCTGGATTCCCACTGTACTGAACTGTCACAAATCAATGTCCTTTTTATGTGGGAATTTTCAGGTCATTCCCCAAAAAGTGAACAAACTTAAGAAGAACCTTTTGGGATGTTTACTGATTATGTATACTTGCTGCATACTAATATAACAACCTCTTTTCTTTTCTTTTCTTTTTTTTTTCTCAAGAAGGTCCCATATTGATCATCATTATGTGTATTATCATCATATGTGTAAAGCGCTGACATGCCTTTGATTGCCTATCTGTAGATTACGTTTAAAAAAATCCATCAGGAATTGACATTTGTGAGTCTGAAGGTTTAAAGTAGCGGACAAAACACGTACTTTACTTTCAAAGGGATTTTATCATTTTCCATGCTGACAGATTTTCAGCATTTTTACTGATGAATTCTTTTTGAGACAATACTTGAAAAAGGAATGCCCAGAAAAAGGATTTGATCTATAGGATCTTTTTTTGGATTTGCATTAGTATTGTGGAGGGGGGTTCAAGTTCTTCCTCACATTGTTTCATACCCCATCATTTACATAATCAATGTAACAATAGATTGAGCTCTCTGTAAATTTAAGTTCATTTATCTTTTGCCTGACATGTATCCTTGTCTCACAGCAGATCTATCTATATTTCCTTAAGACCATGTTTATTAGCATCTAGATTGGCCTGACTGGCTCTGGAATACTTTGTTCATTTGTCCATCTTTTATGATCTTCTTTTAAAATAATGTATAGGAGTCCAAATGTATGAAGATGAAAGGAAAAAAATCAGACATTGGAAATGTTTCTTTTCCATTTAGTGGTCATAGAAAGGTAACTAGTTCTAACTCCCCAATAAAGTACACCTTTTATTTTTTCTTCTTTTGTCCAATTATGTTGCTCATGCTGGTTTATTTTCCAGTTTATCAAATTAAGATACCTTGTTGGACCCCATATATTTTCTCAATGACAGCATTAAAATGTAAAAATATGTGAATATAAAGGCAAAGTGTACTCAAGCTGTTTCCTTCCACCCAGCCATGTTTGAAATTTCTATTCATTCCAATGGGCCATTTCACACTGTTTTCGGGAGTTTTCTTACTGGGCTGCAAAAAGAACATAACCTGCAGCATTTGGACGCTGTTAAAACATTCAAAATGTTATAATGCACCAAATTACTTTATTGAAATAAATGGAGCTTTTTTAGGAGTTTAAGGGCATTTTCTCATAAACCACCTCTTTACCACATAGCTTGATTAAAAAAGTTTTTAAAAACACTTAAAATATAGTGTAGCTCTAACCCCTATAAAAGGTTAGGAAGTTATTTTTCTGCACAAACATTGGAGTTTAGGATTGTGATCTCAAATTAAATTCTGTAGTCCGGCAGTATTGAGAAAAAGGTATTCACAATCATGAATAACATTCACTATAACTTTTTTTTTCCCCAGGAGAAGCACATACAACCATTTAAGCAGCTGGTTGACTGATGCACGGAATCTCACTAATCCAAACACGGTAAATTGTATTCATTGCCCTTATTGTGCCAATACATTTTCTAGATGGGGACACTTCATAACATTTTTACTTTGGGTTGTCCTCTCAAGTCTAGTTCATATTTAAAAAAGAACAAAAGCACCTGATAGTTCTAAATGTGAACTTTTGGTGTTTTGCTGTGTAAAATTACTAGACAGTACCTTAGTGTTATCTGGTCAGCAGTCATCATAGTACAAATCTTCCACAGTCTCCACATTGAGTGCAATTTTTGAGCTGGGTCAGGCCTACACAGTTACATAGTGGGTAAGGTTGAAAAAAGACATAAGTCCATCAAGTTCAACCAGTAGGGAAATAAACATATCTGAGATATGAAACTGGGCTTAGTTGTTGGTCTCTAGTTGAATTTGGATGTCAGTCACAGAACTTTGAACACAGAAGCTTTATGTTAGTCCGGGTCTAGGTATGGTCTCTCAGTGGAGTTTGTGAGGTCTGATTTAGACTGGGTGTCCCAGTGGAGTCAGATGTCAGGCTGGGACTAGGTTGTGTGTCATGATATTGGTTTGCCTCAGTAATGTGTTGTGCCCCTCTCTATATAGGTAATCATTCTAATAGGCAATAAGGCAGACCTGGAGGCCCAGCGAGATGTCACATATGAGGAGGCCAAGCAGTTTGCAGAGGAGAACGGTATGTGTTCAAAACTTTTTATTTATCCAAACTTATTTCAGATACTGGTTATGGCAATCCAAGTTTGATGTCTCTCTTTGGACTTAATCAGTGTTGGTCTCGTCTATGTATTGCAGGTCTCCTGTTTTTGGAAGCAAGTGCAAAAACGTAAGTGACAAATTCCCTTCAACCTGCATAGCCGTATAGAGGATACAAAGCTATTTGCCGTGTGTGTGTGTGTGTGTGTGTGTGTGTGTGTGTATATATATATATATATATATATATATATATATATATATATATATATATATTTATATATTAACTAAAACACGTTTCTTGACAGGGAGAGCAGGGAGGGGCCCAATCAGTATTCTGATGCTAATCCAAGTTTTGCAGTGCTAGGTGGCATGCCATGGATTATCTTTTAGCAGGAAAGACCCTGAGCCCAGAGTGCCCCCTCACATTTTTCTGATAGTTTACTCTGCTAGAGTTATCCTTAGTAACCTCCGTGCAGCTTAATGACAGAACAAATTCTAGCTACAATTTGTTTTTGTTTTTTTTGTAAAGGAAGTGTTCTGTTCTCTTTGAAATTAATTCTTACAAAAGGTAGGCTGACCTGGTAATACTGGTTGCCTGGCTGTCTGGCCTCAATGCTTCACTGTCTGGCCTTCAATGCATTTTGATGTTGGTCAGTGAATATTAAAGGTTGAGACAGCCAGGCCTCAGGGATTTTAAGCAACAAAGACAATCTGCTTATTTTTTGCTAGTACAGGTTTTCATTTCAAGTAAAGCCTGGTATTACAAGAAAAACATAACTCAATAGCCTTTAATCAAGGTAGCTTTTAGTGGTTTTGTACCCTTTTCTGTTAGTATTGAAAGAAAGATGAACAGGGACATTATCCAGCAGCTGTATGAAGGGTTGCACCTGACACAGTTCATCTAAATAAAAGTGAATGTGTCCATAGATGAAATTGTTTTTCCAAACCAATTGTACCACATTTGAAGTCTTTTTGTCATGTGACAATTCTGTGTTAAGTACAGAACAGATTTGTGTTTGCAGTGTGTGACACTCTTATACTTTTGGAACCACGAACACATTTTTTTTTTCCTACTGCAGGGGAGAAAACGTGGAAGACGCCTTTCTTGAAGCTGCCAAGAAAATTTACCAAAATATCCAAGATGGAAGCCTAGACCTGAATGCTGCGGAGTCTGGTGTACAGCATAAACCATCAGCACCTCAAGGAGGCCGGCTAACCAGCGAACCCCAACCGCAAAGAGAAGGCTGTGGCTGCTAGTGACCTGTCCATGAGAGCCGCAATCCTTCTGACCTTCCCTCCTCGTCTGTCTCGAGCAGTATTTTTTATTTTTTCTGCTGCCCCGTACATCGTACTGGTTTCATGAAAAGGTGGGGGGACTCCGCTGAGGCGACAGTTTAACACAGTACTAATCTGCTACATAACTAGATGTATCCAGGTTATCAAAGGCAAGTCAAATAATAAACACACACAAACCAATCTTTCCTGCATGGTATAAATATAGAACTTTTATTCGTCTTTGTGATGTTGGCAATCCAGAGTTTCTGTAGAAGCCCTGGAATTGGACTGGATTTATCCAGGTCTGTCTTAGCTTTCATTTTTCTAGAATAGGCTCATTTGCTGTGAATGTCTATAAGGGGAATCTCTACCCATCTACTGTTTTCAAATACTATTTTGCTCATCTGGAAGGAGGGTTTCTACACTGAATTCCGTCTTAATTTTACAAGCAAATTAATCTGGTGTTTGTTTTTCCCTGTCTTGTCTCATAAGCTTCCCCTTGTGTTTTTCTAAATTTTACTCCTCAAATTTAATGCGTAAATATGGAAAAATAAATTAAAAAAAAAAGTAACCGATAAACAAGAAACGTTCTGTGTACAAAACAGTAGTAAATCCTGGCATTAGTGTGCCCAGGCAATATCAGTTTGTACAGTATGTGACCACATCCCTCCCTGCGTAGTGCAGTAGATGTAAATTACTTTTAGGGAAAGCTTGGCTCTGCCCTCTTTTGAACCTTTATTTTGCACTGTGGCTTATACAAAGCGGTTTTAGAAAATCCAATTGTGGAATGATCAGTGTGCTGACTTATTTTTCTTTGAGTTGATCTTTTGCATATAACAGCTGTGTATCGCCTGCCTTACGATGTATAGAGATTTAATGAGAAGGCTGGTTTAACTATTGCACATATGCTTTATTTTCTTTTTAATATTTTTGAAGTCCAGATTAAAGTTCTGCTGCTTTTTAGGAATAACTTTAACTCTTTTTGTGCATTTTTAAAACACTACAGTGGGATGGTTTTTAAAAACGCATTTTATTTCCAACATGGGACATAATCAATGGTTGGCAACTTTTTCAATAGTTTCAATGTTCTGAACATTCACTATGTAAAATAGAGACCCATAATGATGAAAAGGCAGCCATCGTCCTGGTTTCATGCACACAAAGACACAAGTTGCAGCAGTGTCGTAAAGCATGGTTATGTATTGGGCATGATTTATTACTAATGACAAGCGATGAGGAGAAAACTGGAATGTCACCGTGTTCTCTTGTATATTCAAAAACTAAAAAAACTAATTGTTTATTTTTTTTTCTTTCTGCGTTTCTCCTAAGACATTCACCTTTTTTATTTGGCGGGTTGGTGGGTTTGCCATCACTGTGCAGGGACCACAAATTACTCACTGAGAATGTTGACACAGGCTGCGCCCCCTTCCCCCACATCTCCTTTAGTTACAGTAGGTCATCCGTTCGTTTCTGTGACTAAAGGAACAACCTGGACTGCTGTACTTTTTCCCTTGATGTAACAAAATGCTATTAATCTAAATATTTGTAAATAAAGTACCTGTATCTAGATAATTTATACCTGTCTTCGTTATTTTATTTTCTTGCATTACACTTGACGGAAGATGAAATTCTGAATAGTTGCTTTTGGCTGTGTCATTTTTTTGACAAAACCACCAGGCAGATGTTTTCATTGTGTGACTATCCTTGGAAAATGACAGCTGTATCTGCGCAATGCCCCACCAGAATATAATTACCCAAGTTTCTGTAGTGAAGGGCTAAATAAGTCTTTTGTTTTTCTTTAAGGAATCTAACGAGAACAGAGTTGTTGCCTAAAGCAACTCTATTAAGGCAAAACTTCTGTTACTGTTACATTATTTATCATGTATATAGTACACAAACAATGCTTTACCTTCAAAGCAGTTCTGTTGGGCATGTTCAGTGCCCATGAATTAAATTCATGTATTACAGCCTAGGTGGTTCAGCGCTGCTTCTCTTTTCATGTCCTGTTGCCTCTCCCTCCAGGAAAAAAAAAAAACACACTGACTGGGCAGTTTAGCCAAATGGGTCCCTGTTGCACACTTTAGATGATATTAGAGAATGTGAGCAGACCAAAAAGGTGATGCATTTTTCCAATACAAAATCATCTGACAAACTATGATTATTTATTTCTAGAAACAAAACAATCTGTATATTCAGTTTCAATATAAAAAAATATTTATTTATGGAAAAAGAAACCACCAATAAAAAGTTATATACAGATGAGTGCATATGGAGTGGCATATGGAATGTCTGGACCTGGTGGATATCGAATGGTGGAGGCAGCAAGCTGGGCCCTTTGGTTATTCCATATTTTTTCCTTTCCAGTCTGCTGAGAATTGCAACCTCTGGTCACAGCTCCCTCCTGAAATACACTAATCAGAGAAATACTAGATGTAAAAACTATTCAGTAGGGGAATCTCAATATCCTGTAGCTTGGGAAACTTTATACAACAAATACAGTCTGTAAAAAGGAATACCTGCAGTGGGAATAAGATGTGGGCTTCCATTTACAACCTCCTTCCCATTAACCACTCACCTGGAAGGTCACATTAAAGTCCACATCTGCAGCCAAGCTTTAGTTTTGTGTGTTTAGTCCAAAGAGTATAGTTACCTCAAGACAGTAGTGTGTTTCTGGCAGGATTTTGAGGTAGAAAATGAATGCAGCCATCACATCTAATAACCTTAAACCCAAGCTGTGGTGGTACCATTGGAAATTCTGCCCAGTACTCTGCAAAAGCCAATCCTGGAATTTTTACACAGCCCCAGGGAGCAATGGCCATGCACAGCGAATATTCAGTGTATTATCTCAAATGTTATTCCACAGATCCAGTTGTGACAATTCATTGGATGGCAGCATTATAATACAATGTTTCAGAGCCCCATGTTGTTGCAATATGATTGTGTGAAAATATGTACCTGTTTGCCAAGGTTGGTCTGCAGGTGACACTACTCTATGACAAAGGATTGCTCACCTATTCTTCCAAGTGACAGCGACTTAAAAGCAGATCATCAACAACAGTCTGTGTTCCTGGTCAAAGCCTCAGTGCTGGTGCTGGCTTTAAAGTTCTGCAAGATAAAGACATTGTGGGATGAATGTCAGAATAGCAGATAAGCCCAGAATCCTGCTGGGATTGTTAGCAAAATGCAAAAAAAACAACATGGCCAACCAGTGGGAAAAACAATAGCATTGGGTCTGGGAGGGACTGCAAAACATAACTGAGCATAAATGTAACCAATTTGGGTTCGCTTACACTATGACACTTACAAAACCTGGAAGATAGTGCCCAGAAAGGCATTGTCAGAGAATGCAGAATGCATGTACTACAGACACTACACCTACCGTATTTTTCGGCGTATAAGACGCACTTTTTCTTCCCCAAAACTGGGGGGGAAAAGTGGGTGCGTCCTATACGGCGAATGCAAGATTTAAAAATAAATAAAACCGGTAACATACTTACCCGATACCGCGATCCCGCGATCCTGCGTGCTTCTGCGATCTTCTCTCCTCTCCTCCTGGCTG
>NC_092871.1:45632351-45798578 GCF_032062135.1 Pyxicephalus adspersus
GTGATCAGAAGGGGATAAATTGGCACAGAGTGATCAGAAGGGGATAAATTGGGACAGGGTGATCAGAAGGGGAATAATCTTTTAGAATTTTTTTTTTCTAGATTTTCCTCCTTTAAAATTGGGTGCGTCTTATATGCCGGAGCGTCTTATACGCCGAAAAATACGGTATATATTCCTCATAAGTTAGATCTGAACTTTATGCCTTATATTCACCATTCAGCAGTGACAACCGGAAGTGGCAACACCTGTGGGGGGCAGAATAGGTAAAAGGCAATTTCATGTGAGCAGTATGACTTGTTACCATAGTGATCAACATACTGTTCTAAATTAGAATTAAAAAAAACATCAAGGAAAGAGTGTGTTGCCCATAGGATGCAGCAAGCAATAAATCTGATAGGCTGCTTTTCCCTCCTCTAATGTTACTTTTATATCCAGGTTGTGCATTAGAGACATTTGACTAAACCGCTTGTTGTACTCACCAGGCAGCGTGTATCATCACTCAGGTATTGCGTTGCACCAAAGGAATTCTGGGAATGGAATGAAGAATCTACTGATATATTGCTGACAAGTTCATCCAGAGCATTGACCTGTCTCTTCAGATTATACAGGGACCCCTCCGTCTGCTGTCGGCCTCTGCTCAGCACATCTGCCTGCTTACACATCTGCTGGTGAAGCTGGGCCTGGAAATGCACAAAACATATAATAATATATTAGAAACTGTGATGTAGACACACAATTATCCATTTTGTTCCCCTTTTAACGTCTTTAGAAATACAGGGATCAAAATACAGATCACAATGTAGACTAACACAAGAAGAAGGGTGCAAGAAACCTAAAGCCAATTACATAGGTTACTTGTGACTTTGCAGATGCTTACACATCACTAATTTTATTTTTAGACTTGTAATTCATGTCCAATTTGAATAGTCTTCATCTGTGATTACTGCAGTCAGGCCAGTATGGTCATCATTTCCGATTGGTTTTATTAGGCTACTGCAATTTACTGATTCTGATATATGTGCTCACCTTCAACCGATCTTCCTGCTGCCTGAGCTTTTCCCTTAGTGCCTCCCCACGCCAATTTTCATCCTGCAGGAAAGATATAATGGTTATGTAAAAAAAAAAGTTAAGCTGACATCTATACAAAAATTATTACTAAAGTTACTGTTCAGTTTTTTTTGGTCAAAGGAAACCTAAAAAAGTGAGTGGAGACTTCTAAGCTGGACACTATTAAACAGCACCAACAAATGGTGATGGGAAACCAAAAGATTCTTGTGGACAAGTAGACCAGGAAAGCAGTGGAGAGACTGTAGGACAAGGACACCAGGACACAGCAGAGTAGGCTAAGGCCATAAAAATGAAAAGATGTAGATGGATCCAATCCTCACAAAGTTCAGGACATCCCATTGGAAAAGAGACATTGAAAAGAGCAGGAAAACTTGGTCGGTATTTGCACACAGTCTACTTACAAATAGAAGCCCGTGGCTGCTCCCCAGTGCTGGTTCAGATGTGAAGTTTCCTGTAAATGGAAAATTCTCCTTCAGACTTTCCAACTGAGAGCTGCGACTTTGATTGTGTTCCAGTATGGCATCTGTATCCTCCTCCAGTTCATTTTTTGTAGAACAGTGCAGATCTTGCAGGGTATTCTGGATTTCTTTCTTCACCTGAGCTTTTAACTCTTTCACTGCCTCATTCACATCTTGCTGCCTCTTGTCCAGGTCCTCTTGACTTTTAATCTGTACAAAGAATAAAATGTTTTTATTATTTGTTTGGGACAGCAAAAAATGGCCACAGACACTGGATAATTATCGAACAAGCTGACACGATCTGACTATTTTGAATGGTTATATACAGATATGCAGTCTTTGGATCTGAGAATGTAAATGCAGCCCTCAGAGTACATCCAAAGGGTAGGAGGAATCCAATTCCCTTAAAAAACTAAAACTCTAAAAAAATAAAAACTAAACTCTGGATGACATTTAAAAAACTTTTTTTTTACAATTTTTACATTTAGATGCTCTGGTGTTAGCTGCCAACCATTACACTGGACTGGCTGGTGACTGGAGAGGATGACAAACAGTAGACCGTAACTATGCAATAGGTGTTGGTTTGGCTGTTAGTATTCTTCACGAGGAAAGCATTTTACAATAGAGGAGAATGAATGAGAGACTCAGTATTTTATTAAAAGCTACAGATTTATATAAACAATATTAGGAAGTATTTTAACATGGTTGAAATGTATATCAGATTTTAGTGAATGTATTTCAATTTACTATAATAAAAAGTAACAGACCAACTCTTCAACCTGTGGATGTAGTAGAGCAATTGTATTTTGTGTACATACAGCAAACATATAATAGAAATTTAGGAATGATATCCTAACAGTTAATTCTCCACCTGTTTTTGAAGTATGGTATGCTCCGCCTGTAGCTGCTTCAGTTCTTTGAGCAGGCGTTTGGATCTCTCATGGCTGTCATAAGCTGCTTGTTCTACAGCCAGGAGCTGCTTCTTTAGACTGCTGGTTTCCAGTTTCTGTTCCTGCAATAACAAACAGGGTTGTAAAGAACTCTGGAACTGCAATTTGTGGCATAGCTTAAAGAAAGCTTATTAGATCTGCTGGCCAGTGAAAATTTTAGCTGTGTCAATGTCTCTGGCTTTAGTATTTGTGAATTACTGATCCACAGTAAGCATGCAACACATCAAAGTTAGTAGTCCTTATGCCCTACGCTCATTACAATTCAGTCAGTGATGAAAAAAAGGATTGAAGCCAAAGTTCGGCCAGACAACCTGTACTTTCAGATGGAAACATTGAACTAGCAGCCTATTTAACATTCTTTTTTGACAAGTTTCACAAATGCTTGGAGTTAAAAATGGTACATAAAGGTGGCATAGATGGAAAGTATTTTCTCCAATGCACCAATGACTTTCTGTACAGTAACTCTATAGAAGAAAACTGCCAGGTGTTAATGGTCAGCCAATACAGAATAGGTTATACAACAAGGTTACATTCAAATTTCAAACAGAGAATAACATATATGAGAAAATTGTATACATAATAATAAATAGTAAATAGAGTTATTACACACTGAGAATATGCCACATACGTATTGATAAAGACAATACAATACCTCAGCCGATCTTTCAAACTGCAGCCGTTGGTTTGTAATGGCATCTTTCAGCATCTTTATTCTATTCTCATTCTTCTTTTTTTCAGATGACAGCTGCTCTCTCAAGCTGCTCAATTTGTTTCTGTAAATTTCCGCCTCCTTCTGCAGTGATAAAATCTCATTGGTTTTACCCCGTAACTGCTCCTCATGCTCTGACAAGAGATGTCCTAGAAGTACAATAATTTAAATGTTTATATCCCCCCTGGATATCGAGTATTTCTTACAAGTATTTTGTTCATTTACACAGCTCAACAAAAAAAAAATGTTTTCACTTGCCAAGGATTTTTCAATATATTTAGTGTATTTCAGCTCTGCTGAATCCAGAAATGACATCAGTTTCATTGAACTGGCTCTAGTTCTTGTGATACAAGAATCAGAATAGACAAATTTACCAACAACAAATGTTAACACAGCATAATATTATCAATCTTTATTTACACGATGTTTTGCATTTTTATATATTAAATGTAGTATTGTTTCATGAAACTTTCATTTGCCTTCTTTTTATTCATACATTTTCCTTTTTTTACAGAAATATGAGTTCTTCAGGAACAAGTCGTTTAAATGACCCTAATGTATTTTGCTAAATTTGTGGTGAATATTCTCAGCAAAAACAGAGAAGAAACATTACAGAATTTGTGAAACAAGCATATCTTGCATATTTTGGTATTAAACTGGGGGACCAAGATAAGTTTTGGGCTCCCCATATGGTATGTAAAACTTGTGTAGTGTGTCTACGTCAGTGGAAAAATGGAAAACTGAAAAGTTTGAAATTTGGTGTACTTATAGTATGGCGAGAGCTCAAAAATCATCATAATGATTGTTATTTTTGTGCTCTGAATGTAAAAGGTTTCAATCGTTACAAGACAAACAAGTAGGAGTACCCGGATTTGAAATCAGCAAGACGACCTGTGCCGCATGGTGCTGATGTTCCCATACCAGTGTTCAGTACACTCCCTGATATTCCTGTGTCTGACATGGAGGATATACAGGGTTTGAAGTGTAATCCAGGAGTTAGCAGTGGAAGTGAATATTTAGGAAGTGTTTCATCAAACCAGCAGTTCTCCCAAGAAGAGCTCAATGATTTAATACATGACCTAAATCTGTCAAAACAAGCATCTGAACTTTTAGCATCCAGGCTAAAAGAAAAGAACTGTCTGAGACTGGAAGTTAAAATAACAAAACTTAAAGAAGAATATTAAAATATAAAAATGGTTTTACAAAAGCTTTGCTATCATGAACACCAATGTGTTTATTTAAAAATGGTGAACTTCCTACTTGGACAGCAAAGTGGATACACAAAGTTCCCATGTTTCATCTGCTTGTGGGATAGTGGAGCAATGCTGGATCACTGGAAAAAGTGACATGGCCTCCAAGGGAAAACATGAAAATAGGTCCAGCGAACATCATTAACGAGCCAATGGTTGACAAAGAAAAAAATAATTCTCCCTCCACTACACATAAAGTTGGGATTAATGAAGCAATTTGTTAGAGCTCTGAACAAGGACGGTGATTGCTTCAAATACATTTGTAGATTCTTCCCTGGATTGAGTACTGAAAAATTAAAAGCAGAAATCTTTGATGGTCCCCAGATTTAGAAACTGATAAATGATTCAAATTTCACAAATTACATGACTGATACTGAAGTTTCTGCCTGGCACAGCGATGTCATGGTCGTCAAGAACTTCTTGGGTAACTATAAAGCACAAAATTCTGAACTGGTACATAACTTGCTCTTAAACTTTAAAAATTTGGGTGCTACTATGAGCATAAAGGGAACACTATCTCCATAGCCATTTGCAAAAATTTCCAAACCTTCATGATTTCAGTGAGTAAGAAGGGGAGAGGTTCCATCAAGATATAAAGGTGATGGAAGAAAGGTATCAGGACAGATGGAAGAGACACATGATGGCAGACTACTGCTGGAGCCTTCAACGTGATTGTCCTGATCATCAGCATAAAAGGAAATTATACAAACTGAGTTTTTCATTGACTTCTTTGTGATTAGTTCTGAAAATATACTTAACATAGACTATATTGACATAAAGTATTTCAAAAATGAAATTTTGTATTCATAGACAGATCTGGTTTAATTTTGCCTAATTTTCATGTTTCCTTATACTCTAAAACTAGAGCCAATCTATCAAAACGAATACCATATTTGGAATCCGTGCATCAAACATACTGTTTATTCTGTTTGGCAAGAAAATCTTTGTTGACCAGTGTTATCTGTATTTAGAAAGTGTCTTGATTAAGTCACACACTGTCCTTACAACTAACAAACCTGACTGGTGAGTTTCAATATTCGAAGAACATCTGGTAACTCAAAACTGGGGTATTATTAAAAAAAAAGATCAATAAGAGCACAAGAAGTTCTGATTTTTACATTTCTTTTCAACAATGCAGCAACTAATGTGCAAAACTGAAGCTCTCCTATTCTACAAGTGTCTACAACATACCAATGACCAGCAGACTTTGTTGATGTGAGCATCAGCTTTGTTTTACGTACCAGCTACAAACTCCATCCCAGCGTGCTTTTCATTGCCTCTACCTAGGGCCATTTCCAGGACTATCTAGAAATTCTATTCTCTAAGGTTGCTTAAAATAACAATAAAGCCACTGATTAACTGCAGGGACAGCCAGGAGTTATATCCACATACACTTCTACACCCATGGATTTACCATTTTGTGAATATACAACTTCCTAAACACAAAGCAAAAATCCAAACTTTTGTTCTCAACATCAGAATAAAATCTACTGAAATAAAATACGGAGAATATTATTAACCTCCCCAGCGGTAACGTGCGGTGTGACTCGGGGTAAGAAAAAGATGCTGAAAGCGGTAACCCGAAGTCACACATGGGGTAGCTGAAACAGTGAAAATCCATAGTGAATTGAACGTTACCTGATCCACTGGCATCCTCCTTTGTCCTCCATCGTTCTTTGCATCTCCTCACATCCTCCGGCCGGCGTAAAATTTGCATCTGATGAGTCACCAGGGAGTTCCCGGTGACATTGGTGCGTGTGGCCGTTGTGTTGTGGGAGTGGCGGGAATTTAAAATTATTTTGTATTGCATTCAATACAAAATAACTGTATTGAATGCAATACAGTGGATTTATTATGTCTAAAAGCAGTACTTTGTCTTTCATGAACATTTATTTTACAGTATAATACAACAGTATGAGTATATTTTTTTAAATATTTTTTTTTTTTATTCAGTTTATTATTTTGATAATTTTGTGTTTCAAACTTTATTATACTCATACTATTATATTATACTGTAAAAAATTTATTGAAAAACAATGTACCACTTTTAGACATATAAATTCAGACAGAAATAAACCGCCCAGAATGTCAAGTACACTTTGATAAACATTTGTTGAATACCCTGGGCTGAAAAACTTACGTGCACCAGCCAGAGACTCCTCCAGATCTTCACACCATCGATTCTCCTGCTGCAGCTTCTGTGCATGCTCCTCCAGTTTAAGGATTTTGGCATTTATTCCATCTAGAGTGTTCTGTTGGTTTGATAGTTCCCACTCATATTTCTGCCTTTGATCGTCAAGCCTAGCTGCTGAAGCCTTGAGCTGTTCCTCTTGGTGGTCAATATCCTTCATTATTTGTTTTACACACTGAAACACATTTTCATTGTCATTATTGTCAGGTACGTGTCGTGTGACAAACATATTTGCAAAAACACTTGCAAAATATAAATATATCATGTAAATATCTTCTGTTCTAAGATGGCAAAAATTTATATTTAAATACCATAATAAAGACCCTATAGTTCAGTTAAGCTTTCCTCGGGGCCAAAAATAAATAATTTGCGCTGATGAGGGCTAACAGGCTCTATATATTAAAGTTGTAACTAGGCAGCACACCATCTGTTCTAGATGGACAGTTAAATAAAACAACCCTAATTATATTTCATATATATATATATTCTTCAAACAAGCTACTCTGAATGGACAGATGGATAAATGGCTCTATATATACATTAAATCGGTGCTATAAACCAGCAACTCTGGAAGGATATTAAGATGTTTGGAACTAATATTTAGACTATACTAGTGTTGGAAACCAGAAGCTCTGGATCGAGGCATTGATAAATGGATAAATATATGGGCTAACATTCAGCGGGTCTGGATAGACAGCCAAATAGTAAAGTTAGATTTTATTTGGGCTACACAACATCAACTATGGATGGACATTTGGAATAAGTCTTTAATTATTAGTCAGGAACTGCTACAATACCTTTAAATAAGAATAATGGACACTCTGTTGTAGGAGTTTTTTTACATGGTTACTTCTTAATATTAAACTGTGTTGTAGTTCTGGAAAATGTAATTCTATCTTAGACAGTAACTGACATCAGTCAATAAACCATGTGCTTGTCCTACCATTTCCTGCTGCTTGATCTCAGACTCCTTGCCCTCAATGGCTCTTTCAAGCTGTTTCAGGTGTTCTTCCTTTCTGCTCTCCTTCTCTTGTAGCAGTCTGTATTGATTTGTGGTTTCTGACAGTTTATCCTGCAGGGATGACTGCTCACACAACATATTATCCCGCTGCTTTTTGGTGTTTCTTAGATCCTAAAAGAGAACATAAAGGTAAAATAATGCTAATAGGTCTCAGTGTTATTAGTAAAATGTCAGCTCTCTGGTAAATCTGGTGTCATCTGGGGGTAATTGTACCATGAAATCCAGCAATGCAAAAACCAGTCTTCTTATCCACCAGTAGGAGATTTGAAAAAGATTTAACTCTAGAAGCCAAATTCTTTGTCATAGTCAAGGCAAAGGCCAGATTTATTCTGTGGGAAGGTTTTCTACATATTGTGAGGAAGACACGTGGAACTACCCATCACTCACTTTCAAAAGAAATTAAGTGGACCCCAAAAGAAGGGATGGGGTGAAGAAGCCATTTGAGGAGACACAGGATGGAGGTAACTATCTAGCGATTGGAAAATTAATGTAGGGAGACTACCCATAGGTTCACTTGTTTCTTGGGACTGGGAAGAAGTCACTAAAAAATTTGTCTTGAATCTCTGGAGGTCACCAGATGTTCCAGTAGTAAAATGTGACTGCAAAGTAATAGCTTTCAGATAATAAACAGACTTTGAGTCCACAGAATGACTAGAAATTAAAGCAGATTTTGGGGGTCGAGAAGACAAACGGTTAGGAATGGAGAAACAATGATGGGGAACTACTGAACCTCCCTGGAGCCTTTTTCCACCAAGGAAGAGGAGTACTCCTACTACCTATGGCATCCTTAATGACGTCATCAAGAAGTAGGAGTCTTCTTTCTCAAAATAGGTAGGTTAATACCCTCTGAGATGCTGGATTTACGGTCCAGGTGCACAGCCAATGTGTTCTATGCATGCGTATAGAAAGCACAGCCATATGAGAAATTAGACTAAAACTCTTTAACAGGTTCTCACATTGTAAGCCTAAGAACAGTTACCAGACATTCTAACGAGGCTTGAAACATTGCTTTATTTGGGACATAGTTGAGAGATTTTATTCATACAGCTGTAGCTTGGGAAAGAAGAAGAATTATCACCAAAACCTTGTGCAGGGCAGAGCCCGTCAGCTAAACTTTCTCTGCATTCTTGACTTTTCAGGCAAGTAAGCATCTAACTTAACCTCCTGGGTGTTACACTGATGTCTAGTTTTCTGTACCAAAAGCGTTACACTGTTTTTCATGAAATTTTTTTTTTTAGGATTGCAATATAACATTTGTTTACATTTAACCACCTGGTGAGAAAAACTCGGGGTTAACCATAATTGCAAAAGTTTTTACCCCAAACATGCTCGGGCTTAACGGCCAGGTGGTTAAAGTTATAAAAAAACACACAAATGTAATAAAAAATATATTTTAACCATTTGAAATAGAGTAGGATTTCATTGAACCTTTCCCTTGAACATACAGTTGCAATAAATGTTACAAGAAATTCAGATGGGTTTATACTAGGATATGTTTTAATGAAGGAGTGCCCCACCCTCCACTATGCTTGTCACCATTCACTACTGGAAGTGTTCCAGTCTGACATTCAGCAGCCAATAAAACAGTGCACCTGAACAATAGGGCTAAATGTTTTTGGGAACGTTTATAATGGTTGTTATGGTACAAAATGAGAAACAATCCCATTGGCGGCCAGTTGCTAGAGGTGAGAATATCCCTTCATTTACCCCACTGTGGAATGCACCATGCTCTGTACAAAAATACTGGGTTAGGAAAAAAAAAAGAAATAAGTAATGCCGGCACTAAAGGTGTTGAGGTGTGAGAGAAAAGAGGATGTAAAAATACTTGTAAAAAGTATCAATGATCTGCATGAAAGACAAGTGTGTATCTTACATTTGTTTTATGTGAACATTGCTCTCTGTGTATTTTTCTTTGACTTTTTTATGTTTAGGTTTTTTTAGGTTATAGGTGGAAATTCCTCTTTAAGAAAAGTCTCCAACTGCTTACCAGAGGAGTCCTATAGTACAATAGCAGCCACCATGATTTTGTTGGACGCCTTGCTAATGTAGGCCCTACCCCTGAGGAAGCCTAAGGGTGAAACGCGACAGATTAACAAGCTGTTCTATATATCGATCCCCTTTCTCACTCTTCATCATTAATTGAAGAAAAGGTACCTTATATGTATGTTATGTACTTAAATAAATATCTATCTAGAGGAAGCCTTTTACTCCCACCATGAGAAATGGTATAAGGCACTTGCATAAAATTTAAATTTGTATATACCTACTGTATATTCTCACTGCTCTGTAGAATACACAATAAATATAAATTTTTGGCATAACAAAACCCTGTTCTGTGTTTTTCTTTAATTTATTTGATAATGTAAGCCTTAGATAAATCTAATACAGAGGTACACCACTGGCTGGAATTCCTTTCCCATTGAAAACATTCTAAGGGTGGTGGGTATTAAAAGGTACAAAAAGCTTCCATTCTCAATTTGAAATTAATTCTATTAATGGATTCTAAACAACCCAAGACTCAAAATAAAAACTCCATCTTTTCATTTTAAAAATAATATGTGTTGCCAAAATAGCCTCTTTTGCTTTAAAGTTAATGACAATAAACTGCAACAGTTAAAGGAAGAACATCATTGTTACTTTATGAGGAACATAAATACATTTTCCACCACACATGGGTATTGTCACAGATCACTGCAGGACCAGGGGATCTGTGCCTCCTTCAGTGTCACCCACCGTACACTCCCCTGCTTCCAGCACCAGATCTGCTAAGGCACCACCTCCTCAGATCACTTCCTGGTCTAGGTTATGTGACTCCCAGTCAGCTGCTCAACTATCTCTGAGGACTAGAGTGTTTCTCAGACACACTTCGCCTTGCTGGTGGAGGTATGAACACCAACAACCTCTTGTCTACAGGATCCCCTCTGTTGGTAGGATAGGATGAAGCTGGTCACATGGCTTCCATCTATCACATGATCTGCCCTTCAAAGGAAGTGAGTGGCAACAGGAAGTTGCCTGAACAAGGAGTTTCTTTGGTTCTGCTTCCAGGTTCCTGTTTGCTTCTCTTATTCCTGATTCTTTGTGTATCCACCTCAGCTTGGCTTTGACTACTCCTTATCGCTGCCTGCCCTGAACTCTGGCTTGGCTGTCTACTCTTTGTACTCCCTTGTTCTGGTACTACATCTTGTTTCTGCCTGTCAGCAGTCAGCTGCCTCTGCGTGCACAGGGGCTGCAACCTGGCAGTTGCCCGCAGCGCAGCACCCTCACCTCTAGAGGCTTTAGTGAGGGCCGGGCAGCTGCTTAGACTCTGCTCCATGTGCACACCTCTACCAACTGAGCTGGTGATACGGAGGCTCCACCGTCTTGCCTTGCAGCACCGTGACAGTTATGTATACAAAGTATGAATCATGTACCTGCTCTACCACTCTCAGTTGATCCTGCAAGTCACTCAGCTCATCCTGCAGCAGCTTGACCTCTTCTCTTTTTTCTAAATAAAAAGAACATTTTTTTTAAATTAATAAATTAAACAACAAAATCAGTTAATTTTAATACAGCTGTCAATCAAAATTATTGGTGGGTCTGGATTTTTAGATTCCTCCAGTTTTCCTTTTTCCCCTTATACAAATTGCTTGGAAAAAGCAATTTTGAGAATATATAGGACAGAGTTTTTATAAAAGATACAATAGCTGTAACTGGATAGTGAAGCAAGAAGCAGTAGAAGCAGTAGAAGCAGTAGAGCAGTGGATGACAGCTATTCAATCCTTCCACGTTAACCCTTTGCGTTAAAGCCAGCAGAAAAGTGGGGAACCGTAAAAAACACCCAACAACCTAAGGGAAGTAGACTCAGGACATGTAGAACCAGGACATAGTCTGCATGGCATCTTTAGTGAAGGGTCAGTTCTTAGGTCAGATGTGAGAATTGCTTGGATGGTTCAAGAAAGACCAGTTTGCACAGCAATGAAATTATTCTTGATTGCAGTGACCTACTAAGACACACCCAGGCATGCTGAAGTAGGAGGGGTAATCCTGGGCCTACTGCGCCCAATTATCATGTAGACAGAATTATAACCCAAAAGGTAAAAGGCTTCCTGTGTACCTCAATGGTTGAGAAAGAAAAAAATAAACATTTTTATATTTAATGTAGACATTGAGCTGATTCATCAAGCAAAATCAGACATTCTCTCGTGCATTCTTATTCGCGATCCAAAATCGGAACCCTTCGATCGATTTATCAACCAAATTCAAGGTGCTGGCGTATTCTTGCGGAAGTTATTAACTGAAATGATCTCCCTGTTGGAGACGCGCATTCCCGGCAGTTTGACACTGGCAAGCTTGCATTAAAAGTCACTGTTCCTATATAAAAATCATTCTTTCTAATGTCACACATCTTTCACTTAGCCCTAAAGAAAAATGTTTGGCCTGTTCAAATGTTTAAAACATCTATATGAGCTAAGAAACAGGCATATTTTAAAATTAATAATTATTTTCCAGCTAGGCAAGAGTTAACCGAGTTCAGCTGCTCTACATAGGTGTCTAAACGCTTACGATGCCTGAGCGGTGGAGCTGCCTGGGGGTAAATACAAGCGACTTTCCGCAGGCTAAACCTTGGCTTTGCCACCGGATTAGATTTTCCCACAGAAGTCACAAGCACATGTTCTTGTTTGCTTCCATAGATAGATATATCTATAAATATCTCTATATATATATTTATATATATACACATCCAATTTTGACAGACTGCGCAAATGCCAATTGCAGGTGAATTTGTATCAGCTGGATGCTGAACTTTGAGCATATATAAGGGTGTTGTCTAACTGGCTTTTTTCTTTGTCTTTTTCTTTTCTCTTGGAAGGGGCTGTTGTTTTGTGTGTTATCCTAATTAATCTATGTTGCTGCATTTTATACTTTGCTTACTATTTAGCACAATAGTTGCTTTTAGTTTTTAAACTTTGAATGTTTTAATGTCCATTTTGCAATTTTGAAGTCAATGGGGGGGTTTGTTGTTATGTGATCTCCAAGAACACACAGTTTAAAAAGTCAATTGTGATTGTTTAAGCTGTTCTTTTCTCTGAATTGTTTGAAAGGCTAAAAACAGCATAACTGTCTTGTTAAAACTCAGTTGTTTGATGCGCATGATTGTGCACCAAACTTCAGGAGTGTGATGCGCATAGTTGTGTGCCAAGGCGGACCCTCTATATGCGCATGAACTGTGTTCCATTGGTTGAAAAATGTCCTGCACTTTTGCAGAGAAGGATCATCATTCAGGTAAGTTTTTATTTTTATTTGTATACTGTTTGTTTTGCTTCATGTGCACTCATGCATGTATGTACAGACATGAGTGCACATGAAGCAAAACATGTATGTATGAATTTATATGTGTGTAGATATACATAGAAAAGAGAACTTACAAGAAGAAATAGGCAAAGAGGGCTTTTTGGCCCATATTGCTTCAAATTAAAAAGATTGCCTATTTCATCCTACTATTTCTGATGTCATGGACTTGGCTCCAAGCAACATTCATGGATAATATTGCTTCTGGTTAAAGGAGGAATCCACATTTATGTGCTTCCACTACCAAAGCTTGGCAATCAATGAGCTTTGATGTTGTGCTTGGCAACCTGGACCTTCTTCCATCACCATCAGGTGTGTTACAATGAGTATGCAACTCAGCTGGACAACTAATTCACAACCAGTTTGGACAACAAGTGGAAGTGTGTTTGTATACAATAATAGTGCTAAGATCAGGCAGCACAGTGCAAATGTCAGACTATTAAAAAAAAATAAAAAACAAAGAAATAAAAACCATGACAATTTATTCAGAAAAGGACTATGTACATAATACTATCAAATACCAATATGTGACAAAGGCAACGAGGGGGGTCAAGTAGCAGTTGGGAGTGGAAACCATGCAAACATTTGTACTCAATACTTGTGGAAAAAACGTCAAAACATTGCGGACGAATTGCTAAACAACAGAAACCGTCATTACAAACCAGGCACAAAAACATTGCAGCAACAAATGAAACTAATAATGAGGATTACAAAAAAATCACATCAATGCATACCATCCAAGCAAACTTACTTGATTAACCAAACTGACCTGTAATCGACTGGAGATGCGCACAGAACAGGAAGCAGGTTGCGCTAATCAGTTGCTATGACCTAACCATTGAGTTTAACATCTCCTTCTGAATCACACAGCTGAAAATTAGTCGCTTTAATTGGCGTATTTGAGATCTTTGCTCATTTTTGCAGGAATCCGGCAGGCGAGTTTAGTAGAACTCGGCCCCGACTCGGGGTAATAGAACTTGATGTCCGACGTGTTTTTACGCACATCGAGCGTATGCACATTTTGTTGATAAATCAGGCTTATTATGTTCACTGACCCGCAATTTCTAGCAGCTGTGGTCCAAAGGGAATCAAAGCAAAACCCTCTGAGTGGTTGGTACCAATGTAACCTCCTTAGTTAGGGAAAGGGGTATTCCCTAAACTAGACTATAGCACATGAAGGAGTTCAACCACACTAAATGCATTTTAAAAAAAATTCACAGCTGACAGATTTGATCATCGGTTTAAATAACTATTAGGCACAGAGGCACAGGTACAGAGGTTATTCATTGGTAATAGGTGAAATTGGACACATAAGTAGTTGGACGAGCAGGGGAGAGGAGGACAAAGGTTAATCAGGGGTTACAGATGCTGTCTCAGCTCTCACCTTCTAAGGTCTGTTGAGTGGCTGTAGTTTCCTGTCTCAATGATTGTTTCTGCTTGCTTAACTGATTGAGCTCACCCTGTAAACTTTTTATATCAGACTCCAGTTTGTCCAAGGTGTTGCTTGCCAACCTTGCATGCTCTTCTGTGTCGGCTAGGGCCCTGATCAAAGAAAGTACAAATTACAATGTGCAAGCTCAGATATAGGTTCAGACACATTTAGCTCATGGATACAAGTTGAAGTGCGGCCTGCCTGTGAAAAGATACAGCTGTGTGCAACAGTTATTTACAGCTAAATTCTCTAGATCGTCAGCTGAAAGCAGCTGTCTGCATGGAGTAGTTAGCCTATTATTACTGGAGAAGAAAAAATAAAGTTAGGCAGCAGTTAGCAGACCAGACTACCACATGACCAGAATATAGTGGTCATCAAACTATATTAGTATACACAAAAGTTCAGCAATTACTTTTTAGAATGGACCAATTTCTGCTCTAAGTCGTCTCTGCTACCCTCCAGCTGTTCCTTTTCCCTATTCAAGATTTCCACTTTCTCCTGCAGCATATGCATCTGTGTCATGAGAAGCTCAATCTCCTGGTGATCCTTCTCTAGAAGCTGCTTCTTCCAGTCCACCTCTCCATTTAGGCGCTGCAATGTCCTCTGCAGATTTTCTAGTTTCAGCGTACCCTGCAATTACATGTATCCAGGTAACAGTGTTCATCTAGTGATAGCACAAAAACAAATGTATGAACACATGACTTATATATTGGAAGCTGGGAGCACATTTGTGTGTTTACAAATTCTCTTAAAGAGACATAAATCAATAAATAACGCTTAAGTTTGGAAGATCTCACCTGCAGCAGCAGTGACTGTGTCTTCTCCAGGTCATTAAGTTTCTGGTCATGCTGTAGTTTCAGTCCCCGAAGCTCGTTCATTTCTAATTGCTGCATTTCCAGCACATGCATTAGCTCTGCATGATGAAAACATATTTTTACAAGAGTCACAGAAGAATAAAACATTTCAACATGAACCATAATAATCCACCATCAGAAGTGGATTAATGATTTAAGAGACTTTCATGAAAGCAGCACAGGATCGTGTTGTCATTGTAATAACAGATAAGTGCTTTAGCACAATCCAACCGGGTCATAAGTTAATCACATGCAGAACAAACAGTAACAGTTCAAAATTGTACATTTCAGAAGGAAAAATGAATAGATAGGCAGATAAAGAAAAGCACTTGATTACACACACAAGGGGACACAACTCTCTAGATAAAGAAGCAGCAAATATATCTGATCACAGGAGCTATATTGTTCATACATTGTATTGCCAATGTGTTTTAGGAAAATGATCATTTTCATTAGAGCCATTTGTAAAAAAAAAAAAAAAAAAGTAGTTGAAAGTTGTACAGGTGGAAGCCCACCTTAAACACTAAACATGGACTTAGGAAGCCTGTATGCAGATAATGTTTTACAGATGGCCACTTAGGGTATCCATCTGTAAAACATTATTACTACATGAATTTGGTAAATACAGCCCTAATGATATGGGCATTTTAAATGCCAAGAAATGATTTGGCTTTGTAAGTTTATAAATAAATAAAGTATCTGTGATCAGCAGCAATTTGGCCTTATTATTACTTCATTAACATTTGCTTTCCTGCTTGTTAAAACATTTGCATTTGAACTGAAAAGTACTCCTCACGTGCAAGTAACACACTGAAAATATCTTTCATAAAGGGTTTCTTGATAGAGGTGGAATGCTGCAAGTTTACAGGTCCGAATGAGATGAATGAAGACAATGTAGACATATTACCAGTTTTCTGCTTGTGAATCTGAGAGGTAAGTTTTTGTAGGCAGTCCTCTTCCTGCATCTCTTCCTGTTTAAGGTTGGAAAGTTGCGATCTTTTCTCATTTAATTGTGCACTCAGTTCCCCTTTCTCAACACTCAAACTGTCCAACAAGGATTTCACCTCCTACAAAACAATGCAAAGTTTTTCCATAAGCATTTAATACAAGCTCATTTTAAAAGCATAATTTACCGCAGTCAAAGCTTCCATTTCTTGTACTGATGAAGACTAATAACCTAGAAACATATAAAAGAAAATATTGACTCCATATGTGGGGTATGTCTGTGCTATAAACCAGTGGTTCTGACTTTTGGATAATTTGCTACAAATTTAGGCTGTAACCCAGCTATAAACCAGCAGTTTTAAATGGACAGTTAATAAATTACCCTATATTGGGTGTGTAGCTGGTATAAACCAGAGGTTCTGGATAGACAATCTGGATGAATGTATCTAGGTGGACAGCTGAATACATAATTTGAGATTTCTGCAGTTTCTGAAATATAAACCAAAAGCTCTGGATGGACAGTTGGGTAAACGGTCCTATATTTAGGATGTGGCTATAAACTAGTAGCTCTGGATGGACATTTGGAGAATGGCTCTATATCTGAGGTTCTAGTTGAGCAGTAACTATCTAGTTCATGGTGAACAGATACAAAAATTGATATTTATGTAAAATATTTGAGTTAAAAAAAATGGTTCCATATAGACAGCTGGATAAATGGCTCTTTTTTTGGCTGTATCTGATCTTCATCCTAAATGATTCTGATGAGTTTACCTTTATCTCTCGCCTTCTTTCAGATGCTTCCAGCTCCCCATCTCGTAGTATCTCATGGAGATCAGCCTTCTTAAGCTCAATGTTGTCCTGAAGGAGACAAAGCTCTTCTTTCTTCTGTCCCATAAGCCTATCCAGTTCTGTAATCTCCTCCTGCTGTGTTAAAATCTGGAGGACAAGAAGTCATAATAAATTAGAAGAAAGCTTTTAACAACATTCTCATTTTCCTAATGGGTCACAAAATATTTATTCACTTACCTGACTGTTTAATCTCTCCAGAGCAATCTTTTTCTCCATAAGGAGGTTTTCAGCTTCCTTCAATGTCTGCAAATGGTGGTCTTCTTTTCCCTCTGCTATCTGGATGTCATCCTGTATCTTCTGAAGACTGAATATCAAAAAAATTAATGTGTAAAATATCTACGAGCACAATAAAAATTACATCAATTTATCATGACAGCATCTTACAATGTACAGAAATACGGGACATTACACACCTGACAGTCATGGTTTGGATCTTGTGGTTCAGAGTTTGGAATTCGGCATCTTTTGCAGACACAACGCTATTTATTTCCTGCAGAATGTTTTCCTGCTCTGCTCTGTGATGCTCCAGGTCTCTGGCATCAGCTTGCAGAATCCTAAGCAGAAATATTTTTAATTCAAAACAAGCAGGAATTGTAGGGTATTGTGTTTTTTGCATCTGGAAGGTCTCACACCTTCACACACACGCCTTAATCCTGCCAGAATAAGCAATAGGTGTTCCAGCAAACCAAAAAAGATCCACTGGCCTGACTAAACCTTTTTGACAGTCATGTTTTTACTCCTAGTAATATGGCAAGCATGCTGTCCTCGGAACACTTTTTGGTCAATGGGACAACCCTTGTTAAATGTTCATATATTTAAAGAACATGTAATATTTGGCAGATGTCTAATTTCCCAGGACCAACTGGGTTCCAGTCTTCCACACAGATTTAAGTTGTGCATCAGCCCTACATAAGGAATACACAAATGATGGCAAAACTCAGGACAGATTTAGGAGACATAAAGTTTGACTGTGGGGCATTAAATTTACTGCTTTAGAATAATGTTTCTATGTTACCCAATCCATTCTGTATATGGGACTTTTTACAAAAGCGAGCATGGACAGACAGTTGAGTGGTGGGGTACTATCCTGATCACACAGAACTGTGCATTCATGCACATTCATGCCCATTTGTAACATACCGCAACTGCTGGTCAGCTTTTACAAGATTTACAGCTGTTTCCTGAGCCCGGCGCTCCAGCTCTTCCGCATCATTCTCCATTTGGGATAAATGCTTCTTGGCTGTACTGTATTTTGCTAATAAATCTGCAGTCTAGAAAAATCAAAAATACCACTGTCACACATCACACTCCACAATAAAAATGTATTACAGCGGAACCATCTAAAAGATTAAATAACATAATAGATATCTAATAACCTATAGATATCTAATAACCTTTTCCTGTGTGTTCTTCAGTTCACTTTCTGCCTCCGCCAGCAGTCGGTCAGCCTCTTGGAGCTCTGTTCTTCTCTTCAGCAGTGTTTTTTCTATGCATTCAATCTCATCTTCAATATTGTCATGATGTTGCAATGATCTCTCCAGCTCCAGCTCTGTAACTAGATTATCCAGATGTCCCTCCATAAAATTCCTGGAAATGCACAAATTGTTAGCCAAGCTAAATAATAAGTTATACAGACCAATTCACATCTTGATTTCAATATACAGTTAGATCATTTCTGCACACAAGGCACTTACTTGTGTTTACGTTTCTGGACTGTGTTACCCAGATTTTCAACTTCTCTTCTGAGCTTTTGTTTGTGACATTCTAATTTTTCAATATCATCTGTTAATCGTGCTTTTGTCTTTTTTTCACTTCGGTGACGAGATTTTAGGTGATCAATAATATCTTCAAGGCGAATAACATCATTTTCCTAATAAAATAAATTTTAATTGGAATAGTTTGTAAAATGTTTAGTTTTTTATGTAAAATGATCATTAAAAGCCATAAAAGGGCTTCTGTACCACAACTGAATGATGAAATCACTTCTTCTGCTAAAAATAACCAAAAGTGTCTGTAAAGGCAGAACATTTTTTTATTATTATTACTTTAGTAAATAGTTAGTAGTAGTAGTTTAGTTTAGTAAACGTTTAAAAAGTCTAATTAGTGTGTGTCAAAGTCTACCTATAGTATGTGTAACAGCTGGCCAAATAAATCACAGGGTTTCGTCCAGGATGACAGGTACATTTGCCCCAGATACAGGTTATGCGCTGTTTAGTCAGTTTTCCTTTTGACCTGAAGGTGGGATTGAAGTACCAGGCTGAATGACAATGAGCTTCTTGGCCAGGTGGGGGAACTAAAAAGGCCTGGGTATGATCAGGTGTAACTGTCTCCCCTGAAATACATCCTGGAAATTAGGCTGGGGATATAAACTCCCAGCCTGCGAATTCCTGTGTCTCTGTTCTTGGCTGGTGAGCTGGGAGGCTGTCCAAGGTGAACTGTGAGTAAAGATACAGACATTGTTGGAAAAGGTGTATGGTTAGGGCCTTAAAGTCCTGCACAGCACTAGGTTGGGCTGGATTGTTAGTAAAGGGAACCAACAGTGAGTTAGAGGCCAAGTGCCCAGGCTTTATTTTTGCTGTTAATTTTATTTTGCATGTTTTTGTGTAGAAATAGCATTAGTGAATTAAATCCTTGATGCACTTTTAACATGCTGACCCTGTTTCCTGTTTGAAACACCCCCCATTGCTACAGGCGATCTCACATATGTTATATATGTGTATGTATATGCAAGCAGTAAGTAAATATGGCTGCTCCTGTGTACATACATTGTTCTTCCTAACCGTTATAACTTCACGGCTATTGTTTACTTTTATTAAATGTAATCTTAAAGTTTTCAAAAATTTCTTTCAAAACAATGCAAGATTTGTTCCTGATGCACATACTGCACAGGTACAGTATTCATCTATTATACACCATGAGATGTAGGACTCACTAGATTGTGGTGTGCAGATACATTGCAGTGCAGCACACCAGCCGGAATGACTGGAACAGTAAACTGTGGAGGAGGAGGACCATGAACAAACTGAGTGCCAGGAGGTGGGGGTCCATATACAACAGTCCCAGGGGCCACAGATCTCCTGGTGGAGGGAGGTGGAGGTCCATAAATGACTGTTCCTTGGGGAACTGGAGTACCATCAGGAAACACTGTATAAATAACTGAACCAGGAGGAGGGATAAATTGACATGGTGTTATGTCGCTATCACTGTATGAGCTGCCATCAACGTCATTATCTGCCAGGTAAAGAAAAAGATTACTTAACTCACAAGACAGCAACAGACATTCCAGTACATTTATTGTTCTTTGATCTAAACTGAGAATATTACAGTTCCTATGGTTTTAAAGAGAACCTGGCACATATGAGGAACCTGCTGGAAGTGCCAGTTCAGCAACAACTACGTCACTAAGAAAAGAAGTCTGTCTGAGAACCAAAATCATTTTCAGGACTCAAGTACAAATGGGACTAGTAATAAAAAGAGGCCAAAATATTACCAGAAACATCTTAATATGTAAACTGTTCATGCTACCTACATCAAAACAAATTTTCATACATTAAGCTGGTAATATAGGAGGCAAAATTCTAACTAAAAAATGGAATATGAAAATATGGAAATAAGTGGTTGACTGCTTGAAGATGCGATTCTGACTACTTTCTTTGTAACTTTCTTTGTTTTATCCGGTTTTGATCATTTTTTAAAAACCTATACTGAAGCAGTCAATATACAGTGAAGTTTGAGCAATCAAATTCAAGCAAAGAGGCACACTTGTGGAAAGTAGCATGAATTCAGGAAAAAAACACTTCTGACTAATCACCATTCATGCTCAATTAAAAGTTAACTGAAGTTCTTATTTGGAAAAGTCATTTCGAGTTTCACAGACATTCACAGATAGACAATCGTTTTTATTACTGTTACTAAACCTACCTCTGTGGCACCTGTGTTGCTTATGGCGAAATGGAGAATATACCCAATGCCCCATTGCTGGGGACGAAAGCTTTTCCTTTTTGCTGTGGTGACCACCCTTCCTTTTAGCTGGAGATGATGTCAGTGGGTAATGTAAACTGACACCAGAGTCTTTGGTACTTATTGAATCACGTCCAGAGTTCTGCCAAATAAAACTTAATTTAGTAGTGTTGTATTATGACCTGCAATATTTGCTCATTATAGGACAAATACATGAAAAAAAATAAACTGGAATGAGAAATTAAAACATAAACTACTTTTATCATCTGCAATCATTATGGCTTTTAGAGACAAGGACAGCAGAAAAGAGACAGTAACATTAGGAAATTCAAAATGTTGCCCTGTTTATTCCGGTTTATTCCTTCCCATGAATATTTGTTGAACATCAGCAATGCAAAGCCATTTATTTATTTCAGAGGAGGCTAGGCCAAGGCAAAGAACACAATGCTGTTTGCCAGTTGAACCCTGCAAAAGTGAGGCAGAAAAACAGCACAAAAATAAAAGTTTCCACATCCAAAGTTTTTACAGCAGCCATATGCAAAATAAATAGATAATAACATACAAAAGGTGGAATATATTTGCCTTTCCAAATATCCTAAAAGCTTTCTATTCAAAAAGGCAGGACCTGCCTGTATTGTAGCGCATTACCAATGCAAAACTGACATTGCACTTTAAATGAATCATTTATCAACAAACTTACTTACCATACAGACACCCTTTAAGCAGATAAGAAGGCAAATATTTAGAAAAATAACTACAACATATATATCCAAATTATTGTCAACCACTTATGTTGGTCACATGACAGTGTTCCTTTAGATTTATTGTATTACACTTACATTTGAGGAAGATGGCACATAATACCAATAGCCTCTCCTTCTGAATGGGTCAGTCATGGTGGTGATATAGTCATTCTGATACCCAAGGGCGTTTCTGAGAGAATCAATCTCATGCAGTAGACTGTCTATCTCTCCAGCGTTATCTGGAAGACAAAAGCATTTTTCATGAAATATAAAGTTGGGAAAAGCTTTGCCTTGGAATGCTGTAACTATGATTATACATGGTAGACATCATCTCACCAGTTCTGACATGCTCCAGAATGTGTCTGAGGCGCTCTATTTCATCCCGCTGTCTCCTCAGTGTTTGGTTGAGTTTGTCAATCTCCAGCTGCTGGGAGTTGGATATGGTGGCTCCTGCATCTACATTCTGCATCTCATCCTGGAGCTGTGATAACACAACAAAACAAGAACATAATCAAATTTGAATAGCATGGTGGTGCACTGAAATCCAAATGACTTCATAAAGCAGAGTGCCAAGCATAGAAAAGGTCATCTTCATAATAAGTAGCTTCTACATATATACGCAACTGAAACATTTGCTTCAATTGTGATTTAGCAGTCTGCTAAATAACTTGACAAAGCCATACATACTATTTTTGAAAAAAAAAAATAGTAAGATACCAGTAGAGCAAACACAATAATTGTTCAATACTCAAATTCCACTCAATTCAGCTTAGTCTGAATTCTCTATAATTCCTTTATAGTCGGAATGCAAACAGAACAGGGTCACCAAGAGTACTTCCTTAACTTGTTCCTGTCTGCTTCCTGTATAGGAAATTATGTTTAAATCTCTAAAGAATCAATCCGACTTGTGACTTTCTGTGAGAAAATTAAGGGGCTTGCAGTGGCTGTGTTTGGGAATTAATAGGTATCATAGTTCTCCCCAGAGGTTTTTAGCCGGTTGCTCCGCCCGGCTGCTGTGAATACCCCGCCCAGCTCTCGGCAGCTCTCATCCTGGGATGCACGGATCTCAGTGAGGCTGCTCTGTGTCATGCGTTCAGAGGATTGCTGCCGATGAGAGGTGAGCACACACAGTTCAGCCTTCATGTGAAGGAGACACAGGCAGCCCCGCCCCCATCTCATAGCACGAGCTGGGATTTCCGCCTGTGAAATGTATCCACCTCTAGCTCTGCGTGTGAATTCTGCATCCTCACAGCTCTCTGTGTACAAACCTCCATATCTCCTAAACTGTATGTCACAATGACTTGTAATCTTCAGGGTGTACAGGGGACCCTCATAGATACTAGTTATTACAATTTCAGCCACCCAGCTTTAAAGAATTTCAAGATATGGGGGTCACAAATGTAAAAAGTTATGAAAAATGAACTTTGGGGTTGCTGTTTCAGAGGAAAGTGCAACTAGGAGTCCAAAATTGAAAGTGCAAATTGGGGACTCCGGAGCCACTAACATAGCAAGGAGCATTAGGGTGGGGCCCCTAAATATATACCTACCTGTCACAAATCTATACCTATGAAACTATTGTCTGCTTCTCTTCTTTGTACACCAATTTCTCTGAGGTGGGGGGTACAAAACTGAAAATATAGGTGCAAGTGGCAGGCACATTCTCCCCCTGCAATCATATTACTACAGCATCATTAGAACATAAAATACTCTGCCCATTAAAATGGGCTTCAATCCTAGGTGCCCAGCACTTACCACCTGTTACCAATCCTAGGTGCCTAGAATTTACCGCCTGTTACCAATCCTAGGGGCCTAGCACTTATGGCCTGTTACCAATCCTAGGGGCCTAGCACTTATGGCCTGTTACCAATCCTAGGTGCCTAGCAGTTGCCAGAAGTCATTCAGAAGAGGTAAATGTTTTTGCTGCTAATATGAGCTAAGCCTAACTTGTTACACCACATTCATTATACTATTACACTACTACAACGGATTACACTCTTAAAACTTAGAACACTAGTAAGTTGGGTCACAATACACTGCATAGGACAGTTGTGGCAAAATACATTGAATAGAAAAATTGGATATACTAACGGGGCAGGCATTACAAAGTTGCAACAAATAATTGGGAGAAGGTAGAACACTGAAACAATAAGAGGTTACTGGATACCCGAGGCATAAACAACTGGGAGCACTAAATTCGCCGTGTTTTGCCACACCCCCTTTTTTACCACCCGGCTACAGCTTCCTACCACCCGGCTGAAAAAAATTTCTGGGGAGAACACTGGGTATATAGCATATGATTCAGTTTGTACTAAAGTTTCTATCATTATACTTTTAAGAAGTAGAACCTGGGTTTTAGGTTTCCCACTGTAGAAAAAATGTTTGGAAAAAATTTTGTCCCTGATACTGCAGCAAATAATTGATGGCTCATCTGGCTCTGGATCAAGCTAAAAAATCTGTGTATGTGATAAGCAGCACTTTCAATATGCAATGCATTTGTCTTTACTCCTTAAAGGAGTCCTTACCATTTTCACCGAAAAAAAAGGAAGGTAAAAATTTACCAGCCATAAAGTGACAGGCCAATAATGACATTATGTATAAAGTTTTACTAAAACTATAAATGGCAGATAAACTTTCCTCCAGTAAAGAATGAGGCTTAATAGAAAACCAAAGCGGTAAATTAATTCATAGTGGAAACCAAAAGAAAAAATATTAAATTTAAGTGCGAACAGAAAATTCTAAGCAAACCTAACATTTCTCATTTTACTTATAAAAGAAAAAAAACTGAATATTGTAGGAATACTAGGAATTTCTGAACTTGCAAATACAACCAGTAAACACTCAACTGCCCAGCATTGCCACTACTTCATAATGACTGACGAATGACTGACTGATGATGCAGAGTTTGTAAAGACCGGAATACAGAAGGCCAACACTACTTCTGTTTTCAATATCAGTACATTTAGTACTACTAGTACTTTTTTTATAATTTTATTGCTCTATGCAGGTCAGGGTGAACACCTGGCACAATGCATCTCAAATGCCTCAATACTCTTTTTAATACAGCTTGAATACAGATAGTTGCCAGATCTTCCACAACAAAAGGTTACCTTGTATGTGTGGAGAACATTGGATGAGATTTTTGAAAGTCTCCGACAAGATTACATACAGTCATTCCATCCTGAACATAGACTCAATGCATTGGCCCAGCAGTTCTCACCTGTCTTTCCTTCTCCTGTAGAAGTTCTTGAAGAAGATCAATTTCTGCCTCAGCTTTAGCCAGATCTCTGGCTGCCTGAGCTGCCTGGGAACAGAAATTATCTGCTTCCTGCATCTCCTGCCATAAAGAGAGAGAAAAAAATATCTTCACCGCTGACATCAACAATAGAACTACCTAGGTTTAATACACTGACATAACAGTATTGTTTAACGTCAGCCATCACCAAATACAATACAGGTGCATTTAAAGAAAACGAGTTATGAGTGTTATAATTGTGCAGGCTACAAAAAAATATATTCACAACCAGTTTTTCTAAAAAAAATATGGATATGCAGGGCGGTAATACTGCAATTTCAAGGCAAACTTACATGGCTTTTTACCATGAAAAAAAAGGAATGAATGCAAACTGCCCCAGGCTTGGTGTTGGGCTTTGGGTCTGTGTCAGTTTCTACCTTTAGTCATTAGTTCAGAAGATTTCAAAATAGATTCAGCGCATAGGGCAAAGCAAGATACTTTATAAAGACATGCCTGTCAACATCCGCTAGTTGATGGGTACAGAATACAGATCCAAGTCCCATTGAAGTCAGTTTTGTCCCTATTGACTTCAAAGTATTCCAATTCAGCTAATAAATCAAACTTAACATTGGGGACAATTCAGCCAAACTGTTAGCAAACCAATGACAGGTGAACTCAACCAACAACTAGTTATCTTTGGAGTTATACAATTTGTTTGTTTTTGTGGTTGAACACTGGCCAAAATTACCTTACAACCTGCTTGTTCCTTATTTTTAGCTAGTCTGAGATTTGAAAATTACTATCACATGGCTAAAATAAATATCCCTATTCTTGTGTAAAGCTTTCCTAAACACTAAGTGTCCATTTAAGTATGCTTTATCATAAATGTGTCATCTAATACCTCGGCACGCTCTTTGTTAAACTGAAGCACTGTGTCATGAAGAAACTTCAGCTGGTCTTTGGCATCAGTCAGCTCTGAGGTGGCCATTTTGTCAGATTTGGCCACGGCCTTCTTTAATTCGCTGAGTTCGTTATCAAGTTTGGTGAGCTGTTTCTGTGCTCTGGAATCCTCCATTTTCCTCTGAAATATCAAGGTTAGAGTCAGATATGGTTGAAGTAAATAATCTATGTCTACATTGTCACCTATAAATCAAAGCAAGCTCTTCACCTCACTCTCCAGATCATGTAATGCTGTAAGCAATCTTTCCCGCTCCTCATCTGCTTCCACCAGCTGCTGGTCAGCCAGACCTTGAATCTCCTCCATAGTCCTAAGCTTGTCATTTAACTGATGCACTTCTAGCTCTAATTGACATACTTTGGCCTCATACTGCCTCTTCTCATTCTGGATCTGCAATCACAAAGTAGAAAATCTAGTTTAAAACAAAACTGCAAAAAAAAAAAAAAACTAATGTATATCTGCAAATGATGAAACCAGAACAAACCTTGGAAACTTTGACTTCAAATAAAAATTGATGAGCACAAATCTACCCCATCCTGGCTGGGGCATTTTCACTGAATCTTTATCCTATAAAAGGTAGTGTTTGTATATATTTGTAGATATATTTATATGTAAAGTACAGTTGTATATATAAAGTACAGTTATGATAATCTCTATTATGAACACAGATCACACTACTGTGTTTACAGTGCACATTTCACCCAAACAGAATAATTAACAGCTGGGGGTATTTACAAAACGTAGTAAGTGGGGCACATGCATTCACAACAGTAATTAAATAGCAAACACACCAGAACATAACAGAATTGTGGCTCTAACAGCAGTGGTGCTCATACATAAAATCTTCATGTATAAATAGTGAATCCAGAAATTAAAGATGTCATGTAAAAGATCTTGATTTGCTTTATTGGCATTTTACCAAATATGTTTAGGGTCAAATAGATGATCATTTATAAAAGCTTCACCTTTATATATACTTAGGCCTGCAGTGCTCCTGCTGGAGTGACTCATTGGCGTCCTCCTGGTCCCCGCAGGTTCTGTGGACACATCCTGCTCCTCCGATCTCCAGCCCCGAAGTGCAGAGGCCATCACCGGAGTTTCCCGGTGATGTCAGTGTGGGCAGAGCGGCTGGAAATTTATGGTAAATAATTTTGTAATGGATTCAACACAAAATAGCTGTATTGAGTCCAATAAAAAGAAATCTTCATATAATATATATATAATAATTATATTATATATATTATACAACCTACTGTACACTTATATTACATGTTTAACTATTTTTTCATTGTGTTTAACAGATTTTTGTGTTTTTATTTAAAGTTTATTAAATGTATTAAATATTGGACATATTTTGGTGAGTTATGTCTATGAATTATAGCCTACAATGTAAAATACATTTTCATGCAAAAAAAAAAATGAACGCTTTTTGCATGAAAGCTTGTGAGCTACGGCTTTTATATTGACTTACAGTGCTATACACAGAATACTGAGCCATTCTTTATATGTTTTTCCCAGTTAAACTTGCATTTCTATAGTCACATTTTACAGCTCTGCCATATTCAGCGATGCAGTACAGAGAACACTAAACCAGTCAAATTACTATTTACACTCAAAATAACCTAAATGGACAGCATGTGTATCTGTATTGGTGTTTTCCAGATTTCATCTCATTCATTACCACTGAACAGGAAAAATCTTAGATTACCTGTGCTGAATTGCTGTTGTTGTAGGTGGACATGGGGCCAAAGATATTTACCCTGTAAGTATCTGTGGCAGCACTTTTTCTACATTTAGTCTATATCAGCACTACTGACTTCAGATAGGGATTTCACACAGCCCTAGGCTCTTCTGAACATTCTAATGAGCTGTAGGATGTTTATAATGGATAATCCCTTGGTGAGTTAGTGGAAAAGGTTGTACTAATAAATGCAATATAATTTTTATACTCAAAAAGCGGTGCTATTGATTGGATTGCACCTATATAAAATATTTTCCAAAGCATTTAACAAGTGTTCCAAATTTACAAAATCTACAAAGAGCTCTCATAAGTTGTAATAAGCAGTTTGGACTGAAGAAATCTCTATTACCCTGGCTTCTGCAGCTTTGTTGCACGCATTTTTATATTCCCCTGGAGCGTCTTTAGCTTTCTCCTGCAGGGCTGCTATTTCCTCTTGTAACCTTTTCTGTCTTTCCTCCGCTTCTTGTTTCTCCCCCTCCATTTTTCCCAGGATTTCATGTATCTGTTGTTGGAGCTCTGCAAGATTCTGACCAAGAATGTCTGAGGGACCAGAAGACCTTGAGTGTAAAACACAAATACATGCTGTGAAATCCAGCATCACTTTGTGTAAAATATTTGCAATGCTTTTCCACTATAAATGATTCTCGAAGCAATGTTCAGATTCCCTGTAATAATGGAGTTGTCATATTGTTGAGTAACTTACCTGACTTCTCCCACTCCTGTCTGCAGCTTCCTCTTTAACTCTGACACTCGGGCAATGATTTGTTCAGGACGTACCATGTTCTGCTGTGCATTATTTAGCTGTGCCTGGGCCTTCTCTAGCTGCCTCCTTAGTGATTCGTTTTCTCTCTTCATGAGGAAAAAAAGTAAGGGAACTAGCGATTAAAACATTCCCTATTGGAAACAGCTAAATTCATAAAAAATACAATGGTGTGGTCCTCAAATTCAGGGGACACTTGCATTGTATAACTCACCAAAAAAATCTCACTGACCAAAATAAGTAACACTCTTTCCTTTTGCATTTTTTATATAGTCAACCAATATTACTCAAAGATTATAAAATTGCTGTATGTGGCTGGGTTGGGAAAGAACAAGTGCATTCATTCAGTGACTCATTCCCTTACCTCTATAGATGTGTATTTCTTCTGCATAGGGTGACAGGAAATAAGGGAATAAGTGGCATGTTTGCTACTCACTAGTATAAAACTCACCAATGTTTACAAATGAATTCCAGGCATTTACAAATGTTTTTAAGGAAACAAAAGTGTTATACAAGAAAATAGCTGTGCCAAATTGACAGGAGTTGTCAGCTTTGGGGCTGGAACTCCTAGAACTTTCCAAATGCCTCAATAAAAATGGATAGACATATTCCTAGACATAAATGTGCCTTGCATGCACCCATAGTGTATGGAGTGCTAGAGACAGACTGGGTAGAATAGGGGAAACAAAAAAAAGGTGGAGTGGAAATTGGAGAGCTTCTGGTAATGCCTTTTAATTTGCATGCTGCAGAGTGGGGACCCTTGTTCTCTGTAGGAAGGATAAAAAAAACAACAGAAGAGGAACTTTGAAAGGAGAAACATGCTCCCTGCAGAGTTTGAGCACTTCAAACAGCAAAGAGCATGAACTCTGCTGATTGCAAGACTTTATGTTGAATAAGCAAGGGTATGTCCAACCTGTGTTTCCACACAGAGATCCAGGGTCCAACTCTTCAACATATTGGCAAAGGACAGGGGTTTTTTTTCTCAGACTGTGACTGCCTAAATAGGAAATTGCATTGTAAGACCATGTGCTTCATTGTTATGAAATGTATTTTTGGATTTAAACTGAACTTTAGGTTGTAATCTCTTATGACAGTTTTACTTAAACATTACAAATCTTCCTTATAAAACAAAGGTGAAGTTCAGAATTTTGTATTGCTTACATAACAGTGTCTGTGGTCACAGAGACTATATGCTCCTTGGGCTAGGATTGTTTAATGTGTACTGTTTTGTCTGTGCACAATGCAACCATGGCACCCACCTGCAACTGCTGGAGCTGAGAAGAAAGCTTTTTGCTGTTTTCGGTACTTTCTTTTAACATGTGAGCCTTAGTCAGTGCATTCTCTAGTGAATGCCTGTCTCTTTCCAGCTCAGCTTTCAATGCAGAAATCTCAGCCTGTAAAAAAAATAAACATCACACACAGGATTGGCATTTCACTTTAAAAATCAACAGCAACAAAAACATGTGATCGCTTACATGTCCCTGCTGTTTCCTCCTTTCTAACTCCTGTTTCAGCTGCCCAATCTCTGCTTCTCGTTCTCCGAGTTGCTCCTCCAGCTGGGCTTCATATGCACTAAGGTTGCCTTGGGCCTGGCGGAGAGATTCGTTCAGCTCCTGCTGTTCTTGCAGACTGTGTTCCAACTCTTCAATCTCCTAAATGCACAAACATTGGGCCTCATTCTAACTGCAACATTATGGTCTGAAGTAATCGAAGATTCAAAATGGAACCAATACAGAACCTCTAAGGCAATGAATTAAGATGACTATAAACAAAAATAATGGGAAGAGGGAAGGAAAGTTGAATGATAGCTTTTGAACTAACTAATTCTGGGGCAAACAATAGCAGTTGACAAATTAACATAAACCCAACCAACTGTTGGCCCTATCTAGAGAGATATGAAAGAACCCACGCATAGGGTTGAAAATAGGATACCGCTTTAAGTTTAATTTCTTGCTTACTTCTACCTAGCTCTGGGTGAAGAATCTAGGAGCAGGATAATGTTTTGTACCACCGAAAAACAAGTCCAGGCATACAACTATCAGAAGGCAGCAAGCAAAAGATCAACATTTTTCTGCATATGGATATTCGGCAAAAAGACATAAAATTAAGTGCAATCAGTTGGATTGGTTAACAGAAAACTAGAAACACTTAAAATCCACCTGGTCTTGGCATGTTCAAACTCTGTTAATGCAGGGGAAAAAAACAAAGACATTATGTACCTTCTTCATATCTTCTGACTCCTGCAAGGCTGCTTCCAGCCTTTCCCGCTCCTCCTCCAGCTCTTCGAGCCTTTGCATCAGCACTTCCCGCTCCGACTTAAGCTCCCGACACTCATCATGGGCTTGCTTGGCCTGACCCTTCACACTCTCTAGGTACTCCTGTAACCCAGAGATTATCCCCTCCAGATCTCGCTTCAAGGCTTCATTTGCTGCTATCTGACCTGTTTACAGTGAATAGATTGTAATAAATAAAGAGTTTTAAATAAACCTTGGCAATATAATTTGCAATATACTTGTATATTTAACACTAATTGTTCCGTCATCAATGTGATATTCTGCGTTGATATATTCCTTGAGATATTAGGAGATACATAGCACTATCTGACCTTTGGACATTTGAATGTGGGTCACCACTTTCAGTAGTGTAATAACAAAGAAAGGAAAAGCACCCATTGCTTTACCACACAAAAAAGGTTATTAAAGGGTACAATTACACAGAATATATCAATGTGGAATAAGGAAATATTTTACCAAATGTGCTCATCTAGATATCTCAAAACACCACCATAAAACCAAGTAATTTCCATAGTCATATTAGCCAACCACACTGATAAATGCTTGTTTTTGCTTAGCCTACAGAGCACAGTGAGAGTACAGTTTGGAAAACATCAGCACATTAAAAAAGTCAGCTAGTAGTGTCTGCTAGTGTCCCATTGACATCAGATGGATTCATAGTTTGTGTGAGAACAGCTGGAGCAGTGAAAAGTCGTGTTTTAACTCTATTGTCTATAATAGAACCTTAAAAATCGAAACAGAACTAAATGTTAAAAATAACAAATTACAAGTAGACAGGTTCTTTATTTCAGAAACTTTTTAGACACTGACATTCAATTAATGTTTTGAGTCTGTGATTGAAAGTGCTTAAATCAGATACGCCTGGCAACTAGCATTTGCAGACCAGAAATGGCAACCCTCATAATTCCAGAGTTACTTCAATGAGCAAATAAATTCATGGGGGACATTAATGGTGTACAGTCCCTTGTTTGTACCTGAACAAGGCTATATCCATTTAAAAGTAAAATATCAACTGAAGAAAAGGTAAAATGCAAAAAAAAGTAAATATGTATATATAAATATGTATTTTTTTTAACAAATACCAGTTTTTTATATCGGTTTTTTTTTTTTAATTTCACAACTAGAAAACACAACTTTCACAACTTCAAGGAATTTTTCAGCAGATTCTGGAGTTCAGCTTTAGGGCAGCATAACTGATTCATTCTCTCTATTGGTCATGGAAAGTTTATTTAGGTTTAAAAGCTGAATGTCTTTCCCTCCAGCCAGTGTTGTCATAATCAGGGCTGGGTTTGGAAACTCTGAACTAAGTACAGTTAGAATAACAGCTCTGCTATGATTTAGGACAAAGCACAGACTTTTTTGCAGAGGAAACTGCTTTGTGGGGGCTTCAAAGGCATTGTAGCTTTATAGTCCGCACCCAAATCTGACTAGAAATGAATTCCTGCAGAATACAGCAAACTGCAGAGCCCACCCAGATCCCCAGCTATCAAATATCCACTCTATATTAAAAAATACAAGAATGTTTCCACTTATATTAAAGAGTTTTTTTTTTATAAATGTTGATCTTCTCTTAGAAATCCCATGAAAAATGCCTGAATCTTAGATCACCCATAGACAACAGAACTGATTTTCATTTAACATTTCACTGTCTGAGGACCCATTCCCACCAACCTAATCCAAGTGAATAAAAAAGTGTTAAGGCAGCACATTATTTACATGGTCTAACCAACCACAAATTGCTAATGTAGCATTTTTTAGCACTGCAAAATGCTGGTACACTTCTTCACCAGAACAATCAATCTGTAAAGAAGTAATTTTCAGACCACCCAGGCAGTTTTTGCATATCTCTATTTTCCTATCATACATGTGTGCAATGCTCGTACACGGAAGAATTGTATTATCTGACATCACTGAATATGTATTTCACAACCAACATATTGTTGAAGGTCTACAGGCATCAATACCAATAAACATTTGTAGCCTTAAGTAGCTGATAAAAGAGATTAACATGTTAAACACATAGGTTAAAAATAAATGAGCAAGTATTTTCTTTTCAGGACCATCACAAGAATTTTGTTAAAAAGCTGTAAATTTTAGGATCCTTCTTCAAAAATATAATTTGATTTTTTTTGCAGATCATCTTCACTAAGCACTACTTACATCAGAACTGACCACTAAACTGAATATTATTTTAGAATTAAACATCCCTTTATGTGAACAAATGATAACACTTAAGAGCATTGAGTCCCCTTAAAGATTTTCAATACGTGGAAGAATTTAAAACAATAAGACATCTCAACAAAATAGCATAGTTAAGCAAATCAGAAATGAAAAATAAAAGCTCAGCTCCTGCAACAGTTGCAACAGATGTGATAACTGGCTGTACCAATTTCCATAGCTTTACTTTTGAATTTAGTGAGCTGAGTGTGAAGAGCAGTAACTAAAATCATGCTTTTATTTTACAAGTTGACAATCAAAAATTTGGCAACCTCCAGACCTGAGGAGTGGTGGATTTTCGAAAATCCCATTTTTTTTTTTTGTTTTGTTTTTTTACTTACCTGCACACACAGGCAGCCTTCCTCTCACCGCCGACATCTGGCACAGTTCCAGGGAGCAGGCAGCAGGGACGTCTCAGCGTGTATTTAGTTTAGCAAGCAAGACCTAACAGCTGTTTCTGCAGAACAGCGTCATCAAAACATTAGTGGCCAAATAGTGTACTGCAGTCACTGTATTGAAAATGCGATCTGAAATTCATGCCAGAAAACCAAAGGGACTGATTATCAATGGCTTGATTTTCGATTGTCAACCAGTACTATGAAAGGTTAGGGAGGGGTATAAAGTTACACTAAAAAAAAAAAATTTGCTTTTATTTGTAGCACATGATCAGCTTGATTTGCCCAGGTTAGTGACAATTTTATGATTTTAGTAACCTACAGTAACCATTCAAAAATCATCTTTTAAGGATCAGACTCCTAGTGAAATGAGATCGGTTGCTCTGTATAAGTGCAGTTTCCATGCAAACACTGCTCACTACAAAATTATTTTAAAGCCAAACAATTAACACTTTCCTCACATGTTAGAGATATACAAACCTTCTGTCAGCTGTTGCTCTAGGTCTTTTATCTCCTCAGTTTCTCTGGCAATCCGGGACAGCATCTCATCCAGGCGTTCTTCTAGCTGTTTGTACTGTCTGTCCATCATCTCTAGTTGCTGTTCTTTACTGGCCTTCTGGGCCAGAACATGGGCCTGTATGAAAAAGAATATTAAAATTAAGATTCAAGTCTGAAATATAAACTCTATGTTTCTCACTCACAGTATCCATTCAAATCTTTCATTTTTTTCAAACAATGCGATTGGGCTCAGTGGTTAGCACTTTGGCATTTGCAGCGCTAGGTCCGAGGTTCAAATCTCGGCCAGGACACTTGCCACATGGAGTTTGCAGCCTTTCCCCGTGTTTGCGTGGTTTTCCTCCAAGTACTCTGGTTTCCTCCTCACATTCCGAAAACATGCAGTTCAGTTAATTGTCTCCCCCAAAAAATTGACCTTAGACCGTATTAAAGATATATGACTGAAGTAGGGACATTGGATTGTGAGCCCCTTTGAGGGACAGTTAGTGACATGACAATGGATTTTGTAAAGCGATGAGTAATATGTCTGTGCGTTATAAATATTGTGTAATAATAAAATAATATTCAATAGTTCTATTATTTTATGTAAAAAAATTGAAACTAAATGCAACTAAAGCCCTGGTGGACGCATCAATTAATATCTTGAAAAAAGTAAAAATCAACTGGAAATTCTTCTGACAAAGATCGGATTTCATCCAAAGCCCTCTAGATAATAGTTGTGTGTGATGATTTTAACTTTTATTCAGATAGTATATATACAATGGATTCCTTAATACACATCTAAGAAACTAGAAAGAAAAAATCTGATTAACAGCTATATCCTGTTTCTGGAGGCAGAGAATAAATTATTATTATTATTAAACAGGATTTATATAGCGCCAACATATTACGCAGCGCTGTACATAAATAAAAACATTTAAGTAATTGCTATGACTGCTTTTACTTCATACCAATATGCAAAACTCAGAGGCAGAATCACTTACCAGGGAGAAATAAATAGACTGACATCTTCTGTGGGGTAAATATTACAATTTTTGTAAAACGAGCCATTAAACTTTTTTCTTGGAGTCCTTTGAGAGACACAGACCTTTGGGTTCTACTGCTTCCAACACAGTAGCCTGTAGGCCATACAACTGAACTAACAGACAAGACTGCACCTTGTGAACAATCAACAAAGGTAACAGAGCATCAACATTATCCCACATAGTCACAGGGAACTAGGGAGTACATGGAAGACCATAACAGAACATAGGATTGGAACCAAGCAACCCATAGAAAACCCAACAAGTTTACACTAAATCAACCATGCAAGAGAAACAAGGATACCAGACTGAAAAAAAGCCTACTTTTTCAGTACTGGGGGGAAAAAGACCCTTCTGTTCTCCAGATCTGTTTGTTTTTAACAACCAGGAGCCCCCTTGGGTATAAAAGGTCCAAACAAGTGAAACAAGAAAATGCAATGAATGAAGACCATTAGAAAGGGCAGGTTCCACAAAGTAAACAAGGGAGTAGTTGCAAAGGGGAATCATCCAAAGCATTCTAAAAAGCAGCCAGGATAACATAGGTTCCACCTTTAGCATTTTCCACTTGCAGCTTAAGATAAGAAACACTTGCCAGAAAGCTAAGTGAAACAAGTCAGTACTTCTAATACAGCGTCCAACAAGGTGCAAGGTTAGGATCATATAGTGCCAACTTTGGAAGGCATCCAGCAACGCTGAATAGTCTGAGACAGCTGAACTACTAGGAAGAAATATTGAAGGTGGATTACCTCTAGTAGCCAAAACTCCTGTATCTATAGGACACACTTGCCTCATAATTAGTAATAGGGACTGATTTTTCTGTGTGGGAGGGGGAAACTTTACCAATTCCATGGTAAACATAACAATCTTAAACTGGAAACAACATCATCCGCAAAACCTAAATGGTATCACAGGTTTGGTCCCTAAAAGGGAGAACAAAAGGCACCTGGAGGGACCTATGATGGATGAACAGGGCAGAAATTGTCTTTAAGAAGGACTATTTACTGCATTACTAGGAAAAAAAACTGATATCAGGAGGTTCACAAAAGTTTTAGTAGAAGGATCGCTAGAAGATAGACTAAGTCCAACCTTGACACTCAAGGGCCCAGTGCAGTATAATCACAGTGGAAATGGACCATCAGAGTCTAGTGAACTAAAATCAAGGACCTACAAATCTGAACATCAGGAATTTTGGAAAAAAAAAAAAAAAGAAACCAGAGAGGGACAAAAACAAAAGGTGCCCAGGTATACTCAGAAGATTTACAAAGAACATAAAAACTCTACAGGTTGGAGACTCTGAAATATTTAGGGCTAGGAAAGAGTCATAGGGACACCCGGTAGTAAAATGATAACGTTACTCCAGCCTACAGACATAGATCCTGATTTATTAAAGCACTTCAGGAATGTTGAAGATAGGCTTTCATGGGAGAACCTGAATGATCCAGCAATCCTGGAATGGATTTCTTAAAAATAATTTGCTATTAGTAGTTAAGTAACTTAGGACTCAGGGTATGACAAGGCCTCAGGCACTCACAAAAGTAGCAGATGTGGGTGAGATAGTCGAAGGTGACAATGCCACTGTTGATAGAAAGCAGAAAATAGACTAAATATATATGTTCTACTTTCCATTAGAAGACAATAAGGAGGACAGATGAGAAATGAGAGTATAGTCAGGGGAATAGAAAATGAGATTCAATAAAGAGAGGGGGTTTGTAGGAAGAATAGGAAGGTGAAGGTCTGGTGCACAAAAAGACAGATGTGTAAACTAGGTGTTGGTATGGTAAAGAAAGGTCTGATAAAATGTAATGCAGGCAGAATAAAAAGCTAAAAGAAAGTATAGCATATATTTATTTAGTCAACAAACATGAGAATTAATCAATTTCTTTTAAAACTGGTGCCATCTGTTTTTTAGTGAAGAGCTGGTTAATTATTAACGACACACAGCAAATATTAAAATGATTTCTTTGTCTACAGACAGAAGCTGAAAAATATATCTACTGGCACATACAATATGTTGATCAGTGCAGCGTAAACTCTACAATACTAGATGCTGGGGAACAACAAATCCCAGCTAGTCTGGCCAACCAGAGACTCACTTATTCTACCATACGTCACTGTATAACAACAGTGCATGCCGGCAGAAGTCACATGCCAGCGACTAATTAAAGACAGCCATGAATTACAATAATTGCTTTACACACAGTTCAAGCTATCATTAGAAAACTTTGCTATAGCCTCAGCAACAATATCTGTCAATTCTCCTTAAAAAACATCACAATGCATCCGGAATGAAAAAAAGTGTGCCGCCCATGGCAATCAACTAGTTTTCCTTGTCACTGTACCGAAAAGCTTATGTGTGAACACTGACAAGATGCAGACCATGAATAAATAATAACCAATAGTAAGAATAATAAAATTATAGCATTTCATGTAAGATAAGCCCCTGCCTGCCTTCCTAAGGTACTACAAGTCACAGCATACCTTTCTACTTGGGACCGCAAGCTATTGAGGTACTTTCACTCCTAGCAGCTTCTGCCAGCTATTAGCTATTACAAGCTTTAGCTATACCATTCATCAAATTAAACTTTGCAAAAGTTTTGCAGATCAGGAAGCAGAACAAACTGCACGCTTTGCAGCAACATGACAAAACAAGTTTTAGTAACTTACAAAGTTGTAGTCTGCAGAAGCTGGGAGAGGTTAGCCCTGCCTGGAAACCCTTGCGGTGAGCAGAGGATGGTAGTAGAGCATGGTGCTAGTTGTCAATCCCCTCTATCACTGCACTGCACCAACTTCCTCATGTCATGGTGAAATGGAGGAAACTGCTAGCTTAGTATCCTGAGCTCCAAACCCCTGATGGTTTGAAATCACAACACAGGAAGTCTAGCCAATCAGCCAGTCAGAAGCCTGAATCCTCCCTGGCCCTCCCCTAACACAGACTTGAATTGTTCTCAGTCTTGCAACACTCATCTACAATGTATCCATTTATATCTCTGTCCTGGATGCAGGCCACTATTCATCATAATACACAGGGCTGAGTGTCTTAACAGAGGATGAACAGACACACACACACACTGATTACTCCCAATAGGACCTATTATCTTGGAAGGTTTGTGTTCTATAAGATGATTGCACCTAGTGACAGTAAACAATATAATGATGCAATCTCACTTTTACTAAACCCATTCTGGATTATCAATATATTAGCCCTAAAAAGATCTGGGGAACAAAGCATAAAAATTAAAAGGTATAGACAGTAACAAAATAGTCCAAAATTAATTCAATGTAATTCACTATAGCGAATACTAGGTACACACCTACACAAATATTACATACAAGTTTTATGAATCCATATTATTTACACGTAAAAGTATAACTACTACACGTAATAAGTATAACGACTGGGTCGCCAACAGCCATTTTTTAACTTTCAGACTATCAAAGCCTGAAAATCCCTGCTGGTACTTATAGGCCTCAGTAACCATGGTGACTCTTTTCTCCTACTGTATTTTATTTTTTTTTTGTAATCCAGCAGTTGGATTAGGATCAATAAATATGTTTCGGACCCTAGCTAACACCAGATCAGATGCCGCTATTTAGAGGTTCATTACAGATCTTATTCCATGATCAATATTATAAATTACATAAAACATAAAAAGGTGACATTCAAACACTCTAAACATAAAATTTGACAAAAAAAAAAACACAAAATGTACATTGTTCCATGTAGTGTCCATTAGACCATAAATTAGACATTGAATTTCCCACACTTGACTATATTAGAACATAATATTAGACTATATTGAACATATTAGAAGCTCACTCCCCACTAAAGATTAGGAAGTAAAATGAGGTGCCCTGCAAGAGAAGAGGCATTCTAATCATCTCTCTGGCAGCCGGTGTCTTCCACATTTCCTCTAACCCAGGGCTTCAGCCTCCATCAGTTTCTTCAGCATTTTACATATGCATTGGTGTTGGATGCCTGCGTCCCTTTTTCTGCCACTATTCCATTCTCTAACCCTTACATTAGGCTGAGCTGTCGAATCGAGGTCAGAGAAAGGTGCCATAGCTTGTAGTAGGGGGCAAAGAAAACTAAAACACCTGCATGTGTTCAATGCCAACACAACTGACAAAGGCTACAAAACTGGAATGGAGTGCAGGCAAGAGACATAAACATTTGGGTAAATAAGCAAATATGAAAGCTCTTATTTTGTAGGGCACCTTCCATCGATGTTCTGCTCTGATCATGATCTAATAAAACACACCAGCATCCACTGATAACAGAAAGAGATATTTTTTTAACTTCAGTTTCAGGTATGTGTATGTTTGCCCCTGTAACACATTTTCATTTTTTAAAATATAGGCCTTTATTCTGACCACATTGTCCACCTATAGCCACTATTTTTCTATAGAAAATTGTATATACACATAATTCTGTATTGTGGGAGTACAAAGCATGGGTTGCCACCTACTGGAGAGAGAAGTATACTGGACAATTTTACATGAGATACACAGCACCTTCCCCATTCATAAATATTAAAAACTGTACAGTATCAATGAGCGTCAGTAAAAAAAGGATCAGATAGAAATTAATTACCATCACCACCATGCTGACAGTTATCACAATTTGTGTATAAACAGCAAAGTAATGAGGAGGTCTATCAATAGTACAATAAATTCTAAGTCAATATTTCTCAACATTTGTCAAACCTAATGTATCCCTCTGCAACAGTATATATGTATCCATTGTATGCACTGGGTCATCCCTGATTAAGATTTGGTAACACATTCAGCATAAATTAAAGGATCATTTGCTATTATACTAATGAGCTCTTATCTGAGTGTTATCTGAATGCACAATAAATGAGTTGTATAAAATAATTTATGTAAGCCTTTTTTTTTTCTTATTTTAGATTTATATATTTTACATATTGTTTACCAAAAACAAGTGAGTGGAACTTCCACTGACATTTTGGAACACAGGAGCTTCTGATCTTACTACTTACCAATAATATGGACACAATACAAAGGGCAAGCTCCATTCTTTGTGGAAGAATGCACAAGGTGGATTGTTTCTTTTTTGTCCTATTACTTTAGGATTGTTGAACAACATATTTCTTTAGGTACTTGTATAGACTGTTTAATTTGAAATGTAATTTTATTTGGTATTTTACATGCAGTCTAACCTAATTATAAGTGATTATAACCTTAATAAAAAATCATCACTATTTTGAGGGTTGCTTGGGGTTCCTTCCTATGGTGCCTGCATAGCTCCTGGTCCAGCGTCCAGTGCTATTTAGTAGACACACTGGAATAACACTGGTATAACACAAATTATTTTTAGCTAACTGTAAAGGTAGAATTCTGACCACCAATGAAATGAGGCATTCTTCCTACTTTTTACCAACGTCAGGACCTGAAATTATTTTTAAGGGTTCATTTGGGGTATAAAGCTAGTTTAAATACTCACATGTCGGGGATCATGAGGGCTGAGAGAGTCAAGATGCCTTTGCAGTTCCTCTAGCTCTGTGTATTTCTTATCCATCTCTCTCCGTTGACGATCCATCTGTCTTTCCAGTTCTTGCGCCTCCTGACGCAGCTCATTCAGCAACTGAATTTTATGGCTCAGCTGATGACGAAGTTTCTCCTTTTCTGTCTCCAAGATCTAAATGAAGTTCCATACATTGTTTAATTGTTTCATAGAAAGTTGAAAATATTGTTAGGATATCTACATATCTTTATGGTTCTATGGTTTGGGTTTGGTTCAAGGCTAAATAACATAGATTGTATGCCATGGATATAAATAGACACATTGTTGTGACCAAAGAAAGCAAAGTCATCTAATATGAGCCCCATAGCTTCAACATCATTACATATTACAACAAATATTTAAAGACAATTTATTAGCCTGTAGTAGTTTGTCACATTTAAATGGATGATAATGTTGCAGACTTTTCATAGCTTATCTAAGCTCCTAATATCTATGGATGTCAGAAAGGCCTTATCAGCATTCTTACTGATCTTTATTTTTAAAACTTTAAAAAAAAAGAAACTAAAAAGTAAAAAGTTACATAAAAAGTAAACAATCAATTGTCATCTTTCTTTTTTATGTATAATGCGGTTTGAGATTTCTTCCAAATTCATGTCTATTCATATACAGCAGAAGGGGACAGTAAACCTCCCGAAGAGGAACACAAAAAGTGGTAAGTAACATTGTTAAGCTTTATAACATCTGACAGGTTTTTTTTGTCCTCAGTGGAGATATGTGTCCTTACTTTTTGTCCAGGACAGAGAGCAGGGACACAGACAGCATAAAAAAAGGATCTCACTCTTTTCTGTTTCATTCAAAACTCTCAAAACTCTCTGGTTTCAAGATTCCTGATGTGGAACAGGAGATATATATCACACAATAAAAAGTGTAATAAAAAGCTTCAGCTTCACTACAAATTTCCCAAAACCCCAGCTTTTGTCAAAAAACTTATTTTCAAGTTTTGGATGGAAGGTGTCAAGGTTTTACTTGCAGAACATTACTAAGACACCTATTACACCCTGTCATCAGACACAAATCTCCCCTAAAAATACCTTACACTGCATACCACAAAAGGAGAGAAAGAGATCTTTCTCTTTTTCAAAGCTAAGGGAAAAAAGTTTGTGGCTTGAGCAGGGCCACAAAACTTAAGCAAATTTAGTTAATCACCTCTTTAGCCTCCCAAGCAGTAACCCAGAGTGTGACTAGGGGTAAAAAAAACAAGCTGAAAGCAGTAACCCAGAGTCACACTAGTGACTCAGGGTTAGTTAAAGTAAAAAACAAACACTTACCTGGTCCCATTGGCGTCCTCCAGGCTCCTGCCATCCTCTGGTCGCGTCCTTTTTCTCGAAATGTCCCATGACAAGTGCGCTGACATTCCCGGTGACGCCGGCGCATACAGCCGTGTGGCGGGAATTTTAAATTTTTTTGTATTGCGTCCCATACAAAAGAACTGAATTGAATACAATACAGTGGAATTCTATGTCTAAAAGCAGTACATTGTCTTTCATGATTTATTTTCCAGTATAATATATTAGTATGAGTATATTACAGTTTGAAACACAAAATCATGTCAAAGTTTATTATTAAATTTAATATTCAAATTTTGATTTAACATTTTATATGATTTTGTGTTTCAAACTTTATTATACCCATACCATTATATTATACTGTAAAATAAATTTTCATGACAATGTACCGCTTTTAGACCAAGGGCCCAAGAGGTTAAAGGACATATGGGGAGCTATGAAAACCTCCATTCTCACACTATGCAACTTCTGATAAGATGGCTGCCAGCATTCTCCGTGGTAGGACATTCTCCTCAAATCACACAAATAAACTTTATACATAATATTACATCCAAAAAAAAAACAACGTGGTTTCTGTGACTTCACTCACCATTCGCTGAGCCACAGCATTTTCTAGATCTTTCAGTTCCTCAGTCGCCTTCAGGATCTGCTGTTCTGAGCTTTTTATTTCCTGTTGCAGCTCTGACAATTTAGCTTGTGCTTAAAAGAAAAAAAATGATTCTTAACTTTATCCCAACCTTAAATCTTAGGAACAGATGGTTAAATGACAAGGCTGCCTGGATGTGGATCTGATTTTTAGGCCAAATGTTACTTCTCTCCTAAATGGTCAGTTAATAACATTAAATTCATAGTCAACCCCACTGTGTAAGAGATAGATAAGTGCATTCAAACACATTCCAGAGGCTTTCAATGTGCTGCTCTGCACCACACAGTCCTTGCTTGACAATAGTATTAGCAAGTTCTGTGAACTTCTGTTCATTTACTCACTTTTCTGGCCGGTTCCATACTCAAGAAGAACACAACCACCCAGAGGACTAATGATCAGCCATACGAATGAATAAAGGCAAAGTATCCATGCGCAGGAGGAACAGGGCCTGGAAATTTTTTTAATAAAAGGCAGTGGTAGTAGGGCTATGGATGAGCCTTTTACTCGTGTGGGTTTCATAAGTAAGGAAGTTGAGGCATTAAAAGATGTGTTTTTTTTTTCATTCATCTGGCCTCTCGTCCTGTTACATTCTGTATAATGTTAAGTCCAAAAAGAAAAATCTCAATAGGCCTGATTTATGGAAGCTTTCCAAGGCTGGATAGAATACACTTTCAGAAGTGAAGCTGGGTGGTCCAGAAAACAGGGAATGGATATTTAAAAATTATTTGCTAGCAAACGATTTGAATCCTGGACCAGATCCATTCCAGGTTTGCTGGATCACCCAGCTTCACTGATGAAAATGTATTCTCTCCAGCCTTAAACAGCTTTCATAAATCTGGGCCAATGATTTTGGCAAAAATAAGAACACAGATATAAGAGAAAGGCAACTGGAAAATTATATCTCAAGTGGATATATATAACTATTTTTGGGCTTTGGTTTATTACCAAAACAGTGGTACCAATAATTATTGCATTATTGTATTATTTTACACAGTAAAAAAGGAACTTGTGAAGCATTAAAAATAAATACATAGAAGGAATGTATTAGGATAATATATTATAATATTTTGGTATTTGTAAAAAAATATTACAAATTTAAATTAAAAAATAAATAAATTAAACCGAAAAAACAGTGGATGAACTTGATGGTCTTTTTTCAACCTGACCTACTATGTAAAAACAAAACGCATATGGATCGGTATGGCTTATTCAATAAAAAGTAGACAATAAAAAAACATGGGCCGGGGGGCGTGGCCTGATGGCGGCGGAGTAGGACGCTGATCTCCTAGCTCCGTATCCCGCCCGGGGGTTTCCCGCATGAGTAAGCGCTCCAGCGCCTTCCTTATTTATTTAATGGGGCCAAAAGCGAAGGGGGCACAGAAGGGACGCCCCGGAGGGGGAGATCCCTCCAACGGAGGCATCCCAGGCTTCCTCCCCGTGCAGCGCGACAAGGCCGCAAAGCCGGGGGCTAGATTTTCGGTGGCACCCGAGAAGCAGGCACCGTCGGCGCGGTGCTCCTCCCAAACGCCCGGATTGCAGCAAGATGTACCTGAACCTGGTCCAGAGGCCTCCTCTACCCTTTTACAAGAGGTACAGCCTGATTCTCCCATTGCTAGCCCTTGCATGATGCCCTCTTTAGAGGTCCCCCTCAGCCATAGCCTGGCTAGTAATGATTCTGAAGAGGAATGGGACTGGAAAGCCCACCTACGTGCCTTGCCCACCAAGCAAGATCTCGAACACAGTATAGGGCGCCTGGAAGCGAGCTGCAAGACGGAGTTCCACGCTATCCGTGAGTCCGTTCAACAAGTTACTAATTCCACCACAGCTCTACAGACCCAATGCGATGATCTTTCTTCACAAGTAGTTTCCCATGCGGCTATTTTAGAACGCCATGAGACGCAGATTAATATGTTGTATCTGCTGCATGATGACGCTGAAAACCGCAACAGGCGGAATAACATCCGTATACGAGGCTTACCTGAAACTGTACCGAATTCAGAATTGCCTGTAGCTGCCTACTCCATATTTGCTAAGCTCCTTGCTGTCCCATCTGATGTTGATATAGAGATAGATCGGATACACAGAACCCTGGGCCCGCGCAGCGTAGATCCACAACGCCCCAGAGATGTCATCTGTCGGATTCATTTTTATAGAACCAAGGAAGATATCATGAAAAAAGCCAGAGAATCTCCGACTATTGAATACGCCGGGGCTCAGATACAATTGCTGCCTGATCTCTCTAAACATACCTTGGATCTTCGCAGGGCTCTTAAACCGCTCTTGCTGGTTCTTCGTGAACGGAACATTCCATATAGATGGGGATTTCCCTTCCATCTCATCATCAGATCTGGAGGCAGAACCCTTGTTTTTCGTGAGCCGTCTGACTTGCCTCATATTGTGCAGAACCTGCATCTTCCTGACATCATATTACCTGAATGGCCTACAGCGACCTCACTCCTCATCAGCAAACCAACGCCATCGCACGCTACCTCACGACATCTGCCTGATAATCATCCAAGCACCTCAGCGGGTTATACTTCTTCCACTCCTCCTCCCACGACCTAGTTAACTGAACCGGCATTGCCGAGATTCTTGTTGGATACAAGGCATCATTGGATTACTACTATCGTCACCTGCCGTGCCCGGTGGGGAGATAAGTATGACTTTCCATGGAATTATATGTTCCCGTGTTGCCGAGCCTTGTTGGATTGTATTTGACTCTGTGCAAGTAGTTCTTCCCTCACGGTGGGACTTTCCATGTTCTGGTAGCTATGCTGAGCGTTATGTATCTAGCATTTATGCCTATGTTTTTACTGTTAGCTGACCTGCTTTTTTTGAATGTCCATTAGATCCTGTGCTTGACTTGTTAATTTTGTTTAGGGCCCGCCGGGGGATGCGCGGACTATACTGTTCCTGTATCCCCGGAGGGCTCTATTATGGGTCCTGGGATGTTGTATCCCGGTTCCCTTGGTCTATTTTGGCAGGAATTCAGTGTAATGTTTATTTTATGTTGCTGTCTTTTGATATGTGCCCTAAGCCTTAAGTGCCTTAATTTTGGGACTGTTTAGTGCTATGGTCTTACGGGTTCCCCCGGGTGGGATTCGTATGTTTGTTTCCGATAGGTTTGCCTGCCTCCCCCGCCGCTCGCAGACACTTCCCCATATAGGCCTGCTGCCCTCTTGGGCAGCGATTTGGGACCTTTGGGTCCCGCTTTAGCTTTTTCACCCCACGGTCGGGGTTTTAGCCCGGCATGTGCAGCTCCCTGGTATCATTATCTGTCTGTTAATTCGGAGCCTACAATGTTATGTTTTTCTTTTTATGTTATGTCTACTTGTTACTTTTTCTTTTTCTGAAAACTCAATAAAACTGATTGAAACAAAAAAACATGGGCCAATAACAACATAAACGATCATAAAAGCTAGAATACCCGTCAGTAGTTATAGTAGACTTACTTTATATGTAACATATAATGCTCAAAATTAACTGACGTATGTTTCATGAAAAGGAATGCTATTTATGATAATCCATAAAGCTCACAGTACTCCCTCAAACAACAAGCTTTTTTTAAAGCTCTTCAAGATAGATATCATGGGAGTGCCTAGCAAACCCTGAATGGATTTTTTAAGAACCATTTGCCATCAAACGGCAAATGTTTTCAAAACTAGACCAGATCCATGTCAGGTTTGCCAGATCACCCACATTTTCCCATGATAGTCCAGTCTTGGAAAGCTTTATTAAATCAAGCCCAGTGGTTTTAACTCAAAAATCAAAATACTGACTCAGAGTGACTATATAAACCCTGTCATCTTCTGTCCTTCGCTGTGTTAACAAATGTTTACTAACTATGGGCCCTCTGCTGTAGCCTCACATTTTTTGACTTGCCACAAAGCTACAATGTTGAACTTTGCAATCTGGGGAAAGAAGACTGAGGAAGGTTTGTTCTTGCCTTCTAAAATTAAAAACATCTCGGTCATTAAGCTTTGTTTTTTTGACAAATTATAATATTGCTGTGCATTGTGATATATAAAATATGTATTCATGCAGTTACTTAAATTTTTACTTTAGCAAAACTGAAATAAAACTAAATGAATAATTTTGAACACTTTTACAATACAGATTAAACATACAGTGCTGCTCCCAAAGACTGGGATAAGCATGGCCCTTTATGCACAAGCTTACCTGTCTGGATATTCTTCTCTTTTTCATTAAGGTCTACATCAAGTGTTGTATGGATCCGGGCACAGATTTGCCGATTCTTTATTTGGTCATCTCCATCAACCTCTATCCTTCCCATCTGTATGTGTTGTGCGCGGTCAGGGATAAAGCTCTCTTGAGCATACAGGTTCCTCTTATAGCGGGCTTTTCCAATGTAAGGACTTTCACCTGCAGTGTCCTCTGCATCCATATCCTGAAAGTGTAGAAACATTGAAACTAAAGCCCTTTTCAGCTATTGCAGTATTCACAGGTGGAAATAAAAGTTAAAGGAGTTTTGCAACATAAACTAAGAGTCAAAGTAACATTAAAATTTTTGACTGTATGTTCAGTCCCGAGGCGGATTCATTTTTAAAAAATCTAATAAAAATGTACCCTTTCACTGAGTATACTGGAGACAGGTAAAACACAAAGCTGGGACATAAAGTAGAGAAACCTGCTTTGTTTTGTATGGAGTGTAATGTTATATGCAAACCCTCCTTCATGTCCGCTGGTGAAGAATGTTCTTCTATTCTAGAATCTTAGATTTCCTTTTGTTTCTTTTTAAATGCATTTCCTTTATTTCCATCATATGATTATGTTTTCATGCAACTACATTTCATGCAGTTTGCCAAATTCTTATGGTATATAACAGCTTAGCCATCATCCCACAGACCTTACTAAAAATAAAAGGCCACAGGAAGACTTGTATACCAATCAATGTTTTATGTAAAATGCTCTGAAACACATGCTCTGAAAAGGCTACTAAAGTGTTATAGGCTGGAAGACATTACCTAAGGACAGGTACACTATACAAGTTATGTAAGCAACTCTAAACAATGCATTGATCGCTTTTAAATTACCTCTGACTTCATATATCCCAGCGGCTCAAACTTGGCATCTATCTTGTAGAAAGCAAGTTCTTGCTCTAGTTCATATTGCTTCTGGCAAGCACGGGTCAATTCCAGGGTCTTCTGCTTCAGCTGCATAAAAGAAAATTTAAGATGATTTGATAAAGTAAGGAAAAAAACATTATGGAATTTCTGAAAATAGTGAACGGTGGAGGGCAGACAGAACACATCACATACACCACATATGACATGCCATATGATGGCTCTTTTTAAGGGAACACACAGTACAAGGGTATGGTCCTAAACTCAGAAGTATGAAAACATCAAGCTGATATGTTTATTTTAATGTGGAGATGAAACTGAGGGCTAAGGTCAAATACAATGAAAGTTTATAGAAAAATTGAAATGTTTAAAGAAGAAATCCAGTCAGCAACATAAATATGTTGGTTATAATGGCTACATTATACATGCACATTTTTTGCAGAGCAGCCAGATCATGCTTCTTTCACCGAGTCCCTTAAATATGTGGCTGCTTTCACCTGTACAGGGCCCTTTATATATTCAAGCTGACATTAAAAATTTGGCAAAATACCATTGCCTGGTACTAGTCTAATCTTTAAATTCTGCCACAATACCCTACTCCTTGTGCTTTAAAAAAGAAAAAAAGAGATGCAGAACCTAAATGACACCTGAACAAGAAACTGTCAAAGATGCTTGGTATAAAATATGCTGACAGAATATTGATGGATGCTCTATCCTTACTGCATGTAATCAGGAACTCCACTAGCAGAAAACTTTTAAAAAATCCACACAATATGACAGAATGTGAAGACAGAAGAAAAGACATGGCTGAAAAAAAAGACACTATAGCAATGTTTAGTACATTATTAGTTTAAATAGAGTTTTTGAACTGACTGGAGTTCTTCTTTTACAATTAAATAATATAGCAGCCATCCACCCCATCAGCTTCATCTAAATATTATGAAAACATAACACATCCAGAACATTAGTAATGCATGATTAAAAGGTACAAAAATGCAGGAAGTCAAACTATTCTATAAGTATTTTGAAGAGTCAAAAAAGTTATATCTGTGTGATACACTGTATACTGCTGAGACTTGCAGTCCAGCCATGTGATTATCACCACACTGTTTGTCATGTGAATTCCAGTAGTGTTGTACCTCACACATGGCATGCAGACCCCTTCTTGCAGAAACCACAATGCACAGCTACAGAAGGAAACATGACAGAAAGGATGAATGGAATTTCATGCAAATACATAGAATGGAACAGAATGAGCCATGACCAAGTGTGCACTGAATCATATTTTATCATGGAGGCTACCTTCACATGGGCGCTTACAGGGAAAAAGGCAGTAGTGACACAGGCTAAGGGAAAAAGGTGGGAAGGAGGAAAGACAAGGTGACAAATTGTTATAAGACAGAAAACAAGACAATACAGTAAGCGTGTCCACTGCTGTGACCAACATAGACTCTGGATGGTAATATTCCGATGCCTATACATTCCATGTCATCTGCTCACACACTTGTGACTGTATTTCCTCTGCCAAGCAATATTGCATCCTTTTTGTTAGCATAAAAAGAGTACATTATCTGCATATAAATGCATACTCAGGGGAGAAAAGTGTGCAATTTCATAAACAAGGATGGTCTACAGTACAATGGTTCTGCATTTACAAATTTTTAACTTCCATCTCATTATCAAATGTAACACACAATAACATTGTTCCAGACACTGACAGATAAGAGACAAGTCAATTATTCAGAAAAATGTCTCATGAACAATGGTTTTATTTTAATGAATAAAGCATACCTAAACTCAGAATTTTTTTTAGGTGCAACACCCTTTTGGTGCAAAAAAAAAGGGTGGAGCACCGCCCTTATTTCTTGATCACTTCGCCTCCAGGGATACCTACGTCAAGCATACCGGGAGGTTCTTGGGCGCTCCTTCTGCGCATGCCCGAGCATCTCGAGCATGCGCAGGAGGAGCCTTTTTGCAGAAAAAGAAAAATTTGCCTATCTCATGCATGCGCAGTGGCAAATTTCTTTTTTCATCCTATGTCACCGGATCTCGTGCCTGGATCAGGTGATGTAGGATGAAGAACAGGAAGAAGAAGAGAAGATGGTGGCAGTTTGGGACGGATGCTGGGACAACGCGGGACCCGATGCAGGAAACCTCTGGAGAGATCCGACTGCCCTGCGGGATTAAAGGTATATGTTTTTTTTCCACTTTTGGGTTTAGTTTCTCTTTAAGAATTATTTTAGTTCAATTAAAAAAAAAATGATTCAGCACAAATCCTAAAAACAAATGACTGACAGGTGGCCATAAAAATTAAGCTTGTAAGCACTTTGAGGAAGGATAAGGCAATCAATAATGTCACAACTGCAGCTTAGATAAATACTTTTCTGGACAAAAAAAATGAAGACAGCAGGGGTTCTAAGTGTCCAGGGTGACCTTAAAGGGATAGGAAACTGACCCAAGTGGGGAGAGCTCTGGTGCACTAACAGGTGACTGGAAACAAAGTACAAGAAGATATTAGTCTATACATACAAGTGAGTAAAATATGATTGCTTGCCATGGGCCAAGGAATTCTATTTTGCATACCACTTGTTTGAGGGGGTTAGCTTCAAATAAACTACTTGCAGAGGTGTATTATAGACACGGTTAGGATTTTTTACAGTGCTCTGTCAATTTTTAATTGCCTCCAACACAGGAAAAAACAAAATAAACAAAGGAGTATTAAAGGAGTACTAAAGCAATCAGCAGAACACAAACAAAAACCTATTGCAAGGTTTGAATTAATAGGCCTAATCCAACATCTTTTTTTGTAGCACAACCTTATGACACTTTTCTTATATCTTGCTCTGTTACACTCTCCCCAGAGTTAAAGGTCCAGCTGAATTGAATTACTAGGCCAGCCTTTGAGGGGTATTTGGCCAGTGTCTCCTGGAAAGGGAGGTAAAGGACCTGGATAAGGCAGCCAGTCTTCGTGTTGCTGCAAGTTTGTAGCTTTTCATTTGGGATGCAGGCCCAGAGTGTCCTGGAAAGAATGGGTGGGCCAAACACCTGGCCATGAATAACAAGGCACCTGCCTTTGTGTCAGGTTGAAGTGGTAGCCTGAGACCAGATGGTAAGGCTGTGTGTGGGTAGAGCCTAGGAGGACTCCCAAAGCTTAGGTCTGTGGAACCAACACCCTCGAGGTGTCTCAGTCTGAGGGTGACCCTGGAAGCAGCAGCATGAGGCAGCTCATGTTCCTAGAGGGCAAAGACAGACATCAAAAACCCTGACTACTTGTAAGTACCAGGCATCTGCCTGGTGTGGCGGCGGGTCTGTGTGATATCTTTTCTGTGGGACTTATTTGCTTAAGCAAGCTGTTTTTGTTATGTTGGACTAAGCCATTTTGTGTTGTTTTGCCGAACAGAAGCTACTTTATTTGTGCCTGAATCTATACAAATAGACGTTTCTGAAGTACTACAAAGTCTTGCGATGAGCTGATCACCTGAACTTCACAATATAGATTTATTTATTTAGTATCCGGAGGAAATATTTTCTCAGATATTCACAAACAATACATGCATGGCATGCAAAAAAATTCTAATGCACCATGCATTACGATTTTATAAATAAATCAACAAACACATTTTAAATATGTAAACAATAGCAGTTGTTTGCACCTAGGATGCATATAACCAACTTCCTATTAAGGAAGAGTTCCAATTTCAGGCTGTTTTAGGTAGTGTTAGTTTTTTTTTGTCTCTCGTAACAGGTACAATCTTTCTGTTATATTGAAGCAGATGTACAAACTACACATCCCATAAACAGAAGGCAGAATGGCAGGATTTTAACTTGGCCACATGTATGAAATGTCAGGGCAATGTTTTCTAACATCACAGTTACAAAGGGTCATCTGACATGTCAAATAAGGAAGCCCAAGCTCTAGGGTGCTATATGGGAGAGGTAAATCGGCTTTGTCTATATTGTGTCACTGCCAGAATTCCTGTCCTTATGAACATCCAAGCCCACAATTTTTAGGAACCAACATATATAAATCAGTAGAGAGCAGTTGTAATCAATGGAACTGTTTCAAGAGACAGCTAGGGCTGTATACAGAAATTTTTGAAGTTTCACAGCCACAAGTCTAAAGAAAAGAACAGGGCAATTTTGTTATCAAGTCCAAATGTTTTAGACTTCATACAGGGTTTTATGCATCCCCAAAAGGGAACATCAGTGCAAAAAGTATCACACTAAGAAAAAGCTACTTGCAGCAAAGCAAATTCCTCTTTTCTGTCTGAACAGAACAAATCACATGAAACCCTGAACAGAGAAGACAGAAACAAAGGTATTAACATTTTTATTACATATATCATTTAACTGGCAATAAATGTTCAAATATCTCAAAAAATTTTACAAAGCAAAAGGTGACTTAAAACATTGTCAGGGCGGCCAATACTACTCTTTTACAAAGTAAAAGTTGCCATGTGGTATATTTTTAAAAAATCAGAAAGCTTGTTGGTCTCTACAGAAAAAGCAAAATTCTGCCACCTCTGCCAATACTTTGTATGGTTCTGACTCCCCTAAAGCCAGAGAGCCACCCAATCAGTACAGTAACAGAAGATCAGATTTTAAACTGAATCAGTTTGAAGCAAATAGATGATTTGTTTGCTAGGTTACTGCACCCTGCACTCCCTTAATGAAAAGGTACCAGATGTTGGTAAGCATTATTCTTCCTACCAGTTCATTCTTTGTGTCCATTTCTCGTTCCAGTTCCTTGTAACTCTTTTTGTGTTGCTGGGTCTCCTGCCTGAGGGACTTGTTTAGCCCATCCTGATGGTGGAGCTCATTCACATACTTTACTTTCTGACCTTGCAATTCCTCAATCTCCTTAATCTTCTTCTCCAGCTCCTTCTCCAATTTCTCTACCTCTTCTGTAAGAAGAATATTTCAAGATTACCACTGTTCAAAACTTTAAACTAGCATGTCATGCAAACAAACATTGACAAATCTGTAACTTTAAAAGTAACCTAATCTGGCAATCTCTGATTGGAACAGAACATATATGGTGTTTTGGAGACTGCAAGTTGATTGCCAATACAGAATGTTTTCTGTATACCAAAGGGGAATTTTAATCTTCCTAATTCCTAAAAATTGAACTTAAAATTATTGACAGATAAGAAATTTGCAATTAAAGCATGCTCATAATACCCAGTATGATTTAAAACATGCCTATATTTAACCCTTTAAGTCAAAGCAGTCCGACCTAGGCCACAGAACACAAGAGCTAATCTTCAGCTTATAGGTCAACCTAAAATGGTACCATTTTACAGGTTGACACAAATAAGTGAATGTTGCACTAGAGATATTTCTGAAGGTATGAATCAGGATTGAAAATCATTTTCTTTCTGCTTCTTTTGTAGTTATTTCTTGAAGAAACAAACTCATCCAACTTTTATATTTCAAGGTGCACACATTCCCTGGTCAAACTGCTTAACTAGGAAAAGTGACACACCTATGAACCACAAAAGTAAACTATAGAAAATTATTATTTAGGTGATACGGGAAAAACACAGAAGTTGCAAATATATAAGAACAAAGTTAAAACGTTTACCAATATTAAAGCGCTCATGTGCTTCCTGCCTTTCTTGGTTTGATACTGGCTGATCATCCAGAACATTCAGGGAACGCAAATGGAAAATAATGTAGAGACGATAATGGGGAAGATTAGCAATTGGATTATGCGCCAAGAAGAGTGATGTTAAATCTTTTAAAGTCTTCAAACGAGAAATGTCCTGCAACTGTAGAAAAATATTTAGGCACGTTGAAAATGAAAAGGTTAGATAAAAACCATACATGTCTAATTATTAATGGAGAAAGAACAAATTTGGATGATCCCAGTTCTTTCTTTTGTTTTCCCATAATGTGTTGAAGGAATACAATTGGCTTGTTACTGGTTTACTAGATTCAGTTTTCCTTTACAGATAAAAAAATAGGTCACATAATTCTGGCAAAGTTATTTATGTATAGTAACCTTTGTACTTACTGAGAAGATTTTGTTCTGCTTCAGATTCAGGGTACTAAGCGATTTCAGCTTTTTTCCAAACCAGACAGGTATGTGCTCAATCTGATTCCCAGCTATGTTCAGCTTCTGCAGGTTGTGCATGTGCTCCAAACCTTCAATTTTACTGAACAAAAAGATCAAACATTAACAAATTCTCCTCATTCCACAACGTTTGCACACATTATGGGTAAACTGCATATTTAGATTTATCTAAAACTACAAATACCAAGTCACTGTTAACTAATTTTACCAAGGTAAATCTTGTTGGCAAAGTCAGATGTCATTACTAACAGACTCAGAATGGGAACAAGTACAACAGTCTCACATACAAGTATTGACATAAATCAATAACATATTAACACAATTTTTACATCAACCAATCATACATATCACCATGTCCATAGTGTGATGCTGTAGGGGAAGATAATAAAATGTGTGTCACAGGTACATCACACACTTGTAAATCATATGTTTCTTTCACATATTCTCTAATCTAATATATTAAGTGAAGGGATAGCGTCTGATATGTTACCTGATTTTGTTGTGTGACAGGTTCAGTTCGCAAAGTTGGTTTTGTTTTTCCAATTTCTCAATCTTCTCTATGATGTTATAACTGAGATCCAAGACTTCTAACTTATCACATTTCTCTAGGTTCTCTATATACTGAATAGAGCATAAAACCCTTTCTCAATATCAAAATGTACATACTTTCTTTTACAACACTAATTATATAAGGAAGAAAAATGTTATCACAGAGACAATAACAAAAAACATTAGACATAAATGAGGGGAGATAAATATTGCGGAAAGCAAAACAAGGACCAAATATTCTAACATTGAAAACTCAAAAATATTACAGCAACAATACAAACAGGCCAGACATGAAAAAAAACGCACATAAAAGAGGATGGGAAAAAAAGAAAGGAAACCACCACAAGGTCAACCTAAAAATACCATCAGCCCAAGGTTGTGGCCTCACTGCCCAAGAATATATGGAAAGACAGAAAACTGGTTAGGAAGCCAGAAGGTAAGCAAAGGATGTATCATTTTACCCCACCAATACTTGCCCCCCCCCCCCCCAGAAAAGCCCAGATGGTTTTCCAAATGAGTATTCAGGTTTAAACAGACCATGGTCCAGATTCCCTGCTAAAAACTAGATGGCTAGCTCTTCTGCTAACTTTTTCAATTAACATATCAGAAAAAAGGGAAAGAAATAGGAAAAATAAAATGATAAAGGGGCAAACGGGACAAGGAAAAGGGAAAAAGAGAAAAAAGAAAAAACAAAGGGTGTGGGGATTAAGAAAACCAGAAAAATAGAGTAAAAAGGCCAGTGTATCCTACAATATCCTTTATAAATCTCCCCATGTTGGAGGGTGACCTGGGTGACCTCCTATATGAGTAAGTAACTGGACAACACACAAGACAGGCCAGCTTGCTCCCTCCTAAGGAAACTAAATATCTGCCTCCTTAAACATTTAGCCAACCCCTATCTGAGACTACCACCTGCAACTAACTGTTTCACATTCTGAATAATAAGTGGCAGATACCGTATATCCCAGAAACATCATTTGGAAACACTGCATGACAAAAGAGACAAGGGATTAGACAAGGTTTGATGGAAACAAATGAGTCAGCGCAATCCTTTTAAGAAATCCTTGTAGGTTCTGCTTAAAGAGTTTGAAAGAATACCTTAAAAGAGTTAACACAAAAGGGTACAGTTAAAGCAATCCACATACACTTTGTTTATACTCCCAACCTTCTATGTAACTTTATGCATTAAGGAGGGCTATCACTGATGAAAGTGTATGCTCCCCAGTCTTGGAGAACTTTAATAAATTATGCCCTATTTGACACTACCTCCCATCTGACCACTTCAATAGACTTCCAGAGAATAACACACTGGTTAAACAAACATTACTCTTTCTACCTCCTGTAATTCCTAATTCTCATTAGCTTACAAGCATATATTCCTAAAGCAAAATTTCAAAGTTTAACTGGTCTGGTGGTAACTATACTAAAAGAAAGGTTTCCTAGTATCACACCAGCCAAAATGAATAATGCAATTTACTCTTAAAAAACACATACTAAATATAGAGAAGTATATCTAAACAAAATGCTTTTTTGATGCCAAAGTATCATCTGCATTCATTTTGATGTGAGGGCTTCACAGAGAGTAAGTGTTTACACCTACATAAAAACCCGGGGAATATGAAAAAAATATACAATGTCAAGACCTGGTAGTTCAAATGATATTTTATACTGGAAAATGTGTTAGATTTATAATACTAGTTTGGCAGTGTACTATCTAAACCTAGTAGCCATGTATTTTCTTAACCAACATGCATTCTTTATTATGTCCATTAGTAGGACTCCAGAAAGCAGGGACCAAGCCTGGATTTTAGAGAAAGTAACAGTCTCTTTATTCTGCTTCTGTGAGAACTGTGCTAAAGCTTTTAGTGGTTTAAAGGCATCAGAAACAATGTGACCTAAATATAAATACAAACAATACCGCATCTGACCTTTAACAGCCAACAGGATCCTTTACGGTTATTGGATACATCAACACAAACTCTGTTATATTCTTCAATAAAATTCCCAGGATAGGGTGCTTTTTGGTTCCTCCCTTGGTTTTCATTGTTTATATTAAAACACAGTCTGGCTGCATACCCCTTATATATTATTGCATGTGTCATAAGAGCTTGTAAGTATACTGTTTAAATTTTATGATTTGACAGAAAATGCACCTTGAACTTCTTGCCTCCTTCCTTCGATAGAGAGAGATTCAAGGTTGTCACAAATGCCAGGTTCTCCTGTTTCGACAATTTCTGGATAAGAGTTTCGGTGATATAGCGAATGCCAGGTTCTTTACCTTTTTATTCAAACAAAAAATGAACAATGAAGAGACAATGAACAATGAAGAAAAAAATGGTTCTTGGTTCTTGAAACAAAGGTCTGTGTGTGCATGACTAACACTGCCATTTTGATTCTTTACCAATTAGGACTGCTGTGGCCTTCTGTCCCCGCAGCTGGTTACCTCTAAAAGGAAGACAGCAGGCAAGGTCAAGGAAGTGCAATGAACCTATCCACCAGGAGGTGGAACACAATCAATGTGCTTTTGATGAATAAGTTATTTTGCACTGTGTGTATTCTGTTCCCCAGCAACTTGACCCATTTTTGTGCTGTACATTCTCCAATCCACACAACGTTTTTCTGTACTAAGCATTGTGCATTCCCTATTGCATAATCTTAATGCAATTTCTGCACTGCATATTCTCTATTCTACACCAACATATGCCTTATTCTGTGCTGTGCATTCTCTATATGGACAAATATGCACCTTTAAGAACTTAAAAAAAACACCATTTGGCTCAGGCTTAAACCAGCCCTTCTGGTAAGGAATATCATGCCTTTTTCTAATCTTGCAAAGATGGGGTCTGCATCTTTAGTTAGCTAAATTATTTGCCAAACAGGCTTATGTCTTATTTTGTATATACACAATAAACACACACTAGATACCTTGATGCATCTCATACTCTGATATTTCACTGTCTTCCGTCATGACCAAGCTGCGACTGATGAGCCCTTTTCTTGAAAATTTTTGAGGTTTCAGTGATGGTTGTATATTTGCTCTGGCGGACTGCGATAATGGACTTTTGGAGTTTCTTTTCATTGTTAGGATTTTCTCAAATCATTAATTACACCCTATAAGAAAGAAAAGAAGTGTACTTTGTTTTACTTTTTGTCTGTTCCTCAGAAGAACCTTTCTATTGTATTATATTTGCTGTCCAGATTCAAATAGCCATAAAGACTTTGGTCTCAACACAAAAAAAACTGCCTGATGAATTTACTACAGGCAGTATATACACAATTCACAATACTATTGCCCCTATGTAAGGGCAGACATTTAGAAAAGTGAAATGTTCAATTTAAAAGGTACAAGGCTGCAAGCGAAAATAAATTTCTTGCTATGAATGTAGCTTTTGGCAATAGATCTCATTTTACTCATTAATCAGCCAGTTTGCAGAATACATGATAGTTGTTCCCAATTTAGCCATTATACAAAACATAAATATATTTCCTAGAAGAGCAAAGCTGAAAGTATAACACTTTACAATTAAAAATGGTGCTACTGCACAAGGTTTCTCTAAAAAAATACCATCTTTAAGCTTATCCAGCTGCTGGAGACATTGTAACTCCTCCACATGCCATCAGTGGCCATACATTGGCTGAAAAGGATTTCCATTTAATTAGAAGTTTATGGCAAAAATCCTGAACAGGTCCTGGACCTGTCATAATTTCAGGGTGGGTGCACCAGGTAAGTCTGTGCCATAATCTATATGTAAATATTTGTTGATTATAGCAAAACTTCACCACCCATCAAAGAGTATAGTTCCTCTTTAAGCATGCCAATTGCTACAAAACTAAGATTTTTTTTAATATGTTTCAAATTGCATTAGGTAAAGAATGTTTTGGGAGGACTAGGAGTAGGAAAGTAGAGTTTAACTATAAATGATGTCAATTTTTTTTGATGAGTTTTACATTCAGATGTGGTGCTAAACTTCCCCAATCTGACCCCTGTCCTGCGTTCCCAATACTCCCCTTATCTGCCAGTTATAAGTATAGAGTGTGTCTGGGCATCAAAGTAAGACTAGGTGATGAACTTGCACAGCGTGCAGCCAAGTGAAGCACTAGAAGACTCACCGCACAACACAGAGGATAAGTAACGTCTAAGCAGGGAGACAACATTATGAAAACGGTGTTTAACAACAGGAAACAAGTAACATCCACTTCCTTCCTCTTTTCAGTGCAATGCTCTCTATTTATGATGGGTATTTAAACAATGTCCTACCTTTCTGTACATTAAGTGGATCAATTATGTTAACTCATTGATCAGAAAAGATGACACAGACTTCCATCTCTCAGCACTACACAGTGTACACCATTACGTTCTTGCCAACTGAATAAAAAGCTATTGCCGGCATAGTATAATGAAACATACGAATATCAGCAGTATATATATACATTCAGTTGGTGAGAAAAAAAATATGTTCTTTAACACATACATTCAGCTGGCCAGAAACAACCATCAGTATATAGAATATAGAACATTGGAGGGGATCAGTGTCCCCCCAGTCAGTATATATAGAATATAGAACATTGGAGGGGATCAGTGTGTGTATATAGAATATAGAACATTGGAGGGGATCAGTGTCCCCCCAGTCAGTGTATATAGAATATAGAACATTAGAAGGGATCAGTGTCCCCCCAGTCAGTGTATATAGAATATAGAACATTAGAAGGGATTAGTATCCCCTCACACAGTGTACATAGAATATAGAACATCGGAGGGGATCGGTGTCCCCCAGTCAGTGTATACAGCATGTAGCTCACCTTGCAACCCACAATATTGGACATCAGGAGGTTTCGATCAACTGCTAGCATTTGATGTCTGTTTAAAATGAATTGGGCCGGTTGTCATGGCGACGCGTTGTTTACATAGTGGCCGGCGACCTATCTTCCTCCACAGCCTCTACTTACAGAGGTGGATTCCATAGGCCGGCAGCGGCTGTCCCGGAAGTGAGGAAAGAAGTAGTTCGATGCAGGTAAAGTGGATTGCGGCGGGGTAATGGGCGGGAAGAAGCTGCGCACTTACCGAGAAATGGGCGCCGCCATATTGTACAAGACAGCGCCTCGAGTGACAGGAGAGGTGGGGGAGGAGGACGTGCATCACACACACATGTGATCTAATAGTCATTCAGTGACCCGGCCTCCTGTAATGATGTTACTATCCTCTGAAAAGCCCACTAATTATTGTTTTCTGCATTGACTTTATTTATTGTTCTATGTCTGTAACCGTGATAAAAGGGCAGTTCTACTAGTCACAAGATATTTTGGCGTATTTGTTGGACGAAGTGGTTTTTCTCCCGTTTAAATATCTGTTGTTTGGGGTTCAGCCCCAGACTCACATTAAGGGGCCCCTGACATGAGGGCCACACAGAGCCATCCTGCTGTGAGGATTGTATTCATTACATTTGAAATTTGAGACTCAATTGTTATGTTCTGGAGCCTTGTATTTTTGAATTCCTTAAAGCGAACCAATAGCTCAGAGTTTACATTACAATACTTTTACACACCTTCCTTTTCTATCTCAATCCTCGCAGTGCTCTCCAAAATACCATCAGTCGCCAACCGAGGGTCCACAGAAAAATTTGAACATTAATAGCAATTTTTATGTTATAATAATATTTATAAAACAAAAAGATATTTGTAATAAATTCTTATATTCTAAATGACAATTTTTGCTATTATATTGCACTTTTTTCACAAACTGTACTAGAGTCGTAAAAACGAGGGAGGCACAGCATTACGTCAGTGTAGTCTTAAAGTGTACCTAAACTCAGAAATTTCACTTTACATAAAAAGGTAACCGATTTTATGTAAAGTAAAAATTCTGTTTTTTTTTTTTTTTATTGCAACACCCTTTTTTTTTTTTAGAAAAAAAGGGGTGCAGTACCGCCCCCTGATTCTCGATTACATAGGTGATCGAGAATAAATGGGAGCGCAAAGCCTCCAAGGATACCTACGTTACGCATCCCAGGAGGCTCTTGAGTGCTTCTTCTGCGCATGCCCGAGCATCTCAGGCATGCGAAAAAGGAGCCTTTTCGTCAAAAAAGAAAAATTTGCCGATCTCACGCTAGTTTTTTATTTAACCTACTTCACCTGATCTCGCACCTGGGTCAGGTGACGTAGGAAGAAGAAGAGGAGAAGATGAGGGGACGACGCGGGACCCAACAGAAAAGACCTCTGGATGGACCGTACTGCCCTGCGGGATTGAAGGTAAGTGTATTTTTTTTGTTTTAGGCAGTTTTCAGTTTAGTTCCTCTTTAAGTTGTACGAGGCAACTGTTGTTGAGCCGTACATTTCAGTATTGCTTCACCCCGCTCTGCGAATACAAATCCTATCCAATTGTTTTATTTTATTTATTTCTCAGATGCTCTTTTAGGTAAGTATGACCTTAAATGTGTATTTTCTTTAATTGTTATATTGAATGGCATCAAATAGTTTGACTTTGATCACTATCATTTGTTGTTTGGTCTCAGATTCAAATTAAATAAACCTATAATGAAATATTTTGCATTTCTTTAGTAATACCAAAGATAATACAACTAATGATAATAGTAATACTTTGCTTAACCGTGAGCTGATTAATGAATCAGAGCCCCCACAGTCCTCGTCACCATTAGGAAGATCATTATTTTTCAAATGTATTTATCTTTGAAAAAAATTAATATTAATGGCTCGCAGGATTTAAAATTTTGAATTTAGTGGTCTGTGAGGTCGGAACGGTTGGCGACCGCTGCCCTACATCACGTATCCCGCAGTGAGATCGGCTTTCTTCCCTGCCCCTTCCTTTACAGCGGGCTTCCAATTCTTCTTTGGGACAAAGAAGAATTTCAAGATGGAGCGGGACCCCAAATTTCCACGGCATAAAAGACAGAATGGGAGCACAGAGCCTCTTGCTGCTCTTTCCACTGCATGCCCGATCTCTGCCATGCGCAGAAGGAGCTTTTTATTCAATGGGGAACAAAACTGCAAATCTCAGGTATGCACAGTGATATCGGCACTCTTTTTTTTCCCATCTACCGCAGGCTACTTCACCTGATCCTGTTTTTTCCATAATGTCATCTATCAACATTTCTCTCTGCATACAAAATTATATCAAGTATCTGCAGCATCCATTATATTAGGTTTTTGAGTTGCTCACAAAGATGGAGAGTGCAAATCTAATATGCAAATCTACAGGTGCGCCCCTTTATTATACATACAGAAATTATTTTCTGTCTGATGTCTTTATTACATGTTACTGGGCAGTTCATTAAAGGTATCTGATTTTTGATTTTTAGAAGTGATGGTTTTAGGGCTGCTGGCACTGGTACAGCCAGATATACAGAGTAGCATCAACATTTTTGCAAACAAAGGAGCACTTATTCCTTAACCCTAAAGTGCAGCTGTACAATAGGAATATACAGCAAAAACCTGTAATCCTATTTGAACCTAAAACATTAGGAAGCATAAAAGTGCCAAGAACGATGATTCAGACACATGGTAAGAATGAGCAAGGACTGCACAGCAGTTGTTTCCTATTAACAAATAGATTGATGAACGATGTTGGGGGACTGCTGTACAAATGTAAAAGTTTTGGCAGAGTTGAACAGGGATTCTTGTCTTGGTCAAAAAATGTGTACAGCAGTCTCCTGAAAATCAGTTTAGCATTGAAACCAATGCCAGGAAAAAAAAAAAAACATAAGCAGTACACAAACATTTTGTCATGTTTATTCTCTTTATCAAGGCTGCAAGTACAGAAACAAAAATGTTGCTAAAAATTATTAATATTGCGCAGTATTTATATGATACTGACATATTATGCAGTGCTTTACAAAGTCCATAGTCATGTCACTAGGTGTAAGGTCTAAGCTAATTAGCCTAACGGCAGTTTTTTTTGGAATGTTAGAGGAAACACACACAAACACAGGGAGAACTTGCAAACTCCATGCAGATAGCATCCTGGCTGAGATTTGAACCTGGGGCCTAGTGCTTCCAAGGGCCGGAGTGCTAACCCCAATGCAAGCAACTTCTGTTGGATGACAATAGACTGCATTTTCATAGACTGACTGTTATCAGCCCTTGTACTGTACTTAACTAGGCTACGCCCCACCCTTGGATCTCTATAGTATTATTATTAGTAAAACATATTTACAACATCACAGGAAAGCTCCAAACATCTGGCAAGATCAACAGTTTCACATATTAATAGGGCACAAAGAAAAGCTGTTAATTGTTAGGTTTTGCATTGCTGAATGGTACTTGCCCCGCGTAATAATGCCTTAGGCACCTGACGACCATAAAGAGTATAATGTAGCAAGTGTGTAAACAGGAATTTCCTTAGATCACAGCATCAATCAAAGAAAAGTGGTATTTATTAGAGAGGTTAGATCTTTAGTCAGGTTATCAAAAATCACTTCTAAAAGAAGTTACGTGTATAAGAACATATCAGTACCTCAAAAGTACTGTTTTAAATTAGCAGGTCATGTCTTGGTAAAGATATCAGCAATCTGTATAGAGTGAACAAATTAGATATTTACCAAGTAGGGATTGGTGGGGATATGAATTTTTGGCACAATAAACCTTAAGTCCAGATTTCTCTTGCAATAAACGTTACCCTAAGATGGGATACTTGTTCAAAAGCTTGAAATCACATTGATGTCAACTCTTGATATACCTAATAAAGAGAAACTAAACTTGTTGGTGAGTAGGGAGTTCCTGCCATAATCCACAGCATTCTTGCCAATTACGGCACAGACGTGTGAAGCCACCCTGCAGCGATGACATGTCCAGGACCTTTCATCACTGCATCCTTGGAATATGCCATCTTCAATGAAGATGGGCATCCTTTTCAACTATTGGATAGCCACAAATGAAGTAACTCCTGCACATCTGCACCGCCACACATAGAGCTGAGCTCTACACTACATGGCGCATATGCTGTACAGGGTGGAGCTCAGGCAAAAAGCCACCAGGAGCCAAGGCTTTCTTTTTTCTTTTTTTTTTTTTGGATCAAGGTCCACTTTAAGGGTTTATATCAACATGTTTCCAAGGTTCTGAACAAATACTAATTTTAAGATGTAAGACTTGTTCCAAGCGAAAACTGAACAGGGAATTAATCTTTAAAACCTCTAGTTCATTATTTAGGTAGAAAAAAAAAAAATGAGGTAAAAAGTTTTCTCTGTTGAGCTGTTGGTCAGCCACACTATTGTAAAGCTACGTACACACTTCCAATTATTATCGTTGGAAAACGAACGACGAACGATCGTATAGCACCGATCCTGCACATAGAGATAACGACACGTTACTTTTTTACGAACGATTTTTTGCCCAATCGATCGTTCGTCGTTCGATTGGAACGATAAAAATTGGAAGTGTGTACGCACCTTAAGTATTTCATTTATCTGAAACCTTATCTGAAAATTATCTGATACCAGACTTGAAGTGCAACGCTTCATTACCAAAATTCCAGAATATACAGAGGACGTGTAACTTAAAAGTAAATCAATTGTACCATTTATTATTTACTACAAATCAGTTCCTGAGCTTCCATCTAATATTATTAGCCTACTACAGGAAGGAACAAGGATTTCCTCTGTCTCTGATTCCCTAGTGATCAGTCTGTAGCATTGTAATTTTTAGCAATCCATAAAGTGAGAGGCTGCATGTCAGATATTTCAGACCATTGCTAAGAACTGCAGACTAGATTTAGGTGGATGCTGACCCTGGATGATGGGTGAAGAAGTATGGGTAAAAAAGCAAATGAATACACTGACATGGGGTATTTGGTGAGCACTGTGAGAGGTCATAAGTACCTGTAAGTTTGGAAATGCACCCAAGTTAGGACCCATAAATCATGTTTTAGCATCTCTGACTATTACACCATGCCCAAGCTTAGAAAAACCTCCATTGCTCCATTGGTAGGGGGACCCCCAGTCAGCATTGGTTCAATTGTTGTTCTTTTTTAACTTTTTTTCTGTTTTTTAGAAGCCTTCATATTTCAGGTTACTCATTTCAGGTTACCCAATGTCTTGTTTTTTTTTTTTTTACCTTTTTATCATAAGGGAACCATTGAAAATATGGATTTCAGGGAACCCCTACTACAATTGCTATATCCACAGCTCACATTAAATTAGTGTTGTGGTCAGTAGAAAGAATGTCACCCTTAAGGTGCGTACACACTTCCAATTTTTATCGTTCCAATCGAACGACGAACGATCGATTGGGCAAAAAATCGTTCGTAAAAAAATTGGATGGCAGCCAGGAGATCATGTACTAGGGTAGAATGTGAGATTTGCTTCCCATCTGCAGCTATAAAACCTCTTCTCTGCCAGATTACCCCATGATCATGTACAACCCCAAAGGCATATTTAGAATCAGTGTATATATTCACATCTCTTCCCTCAAAAAGACAACAAGCTCTAGTGAGAGCAATCAGTTCAGCTGCTTGGGCTGACTGAAAAGGTATAGGATTTGATTCCAATATAACATCAGGGAGTTGAACTACAGCATATCCCACATGATAAGTGTTGTCATCAGTGCGGGAGCAGGATCCATCCACAAAAATATCAGGAGCCCCTTCAATGGGTGTGGACCACAAGTCAGGTCTAGGTGAGGTATGTTCATGTATGAGTTCAGTACATTCGTGGGGAGGAGGCAAATCATCCTGCTCTCCCTTACTTCCAAGTAGGGTATTTAGTATAGCCATTGGACCGAATGTGGGTGCTGAGTATTTAATATAAAGCTGGGGGTTAGATAACAACAAAACTTCATATCCACTCAGTCTTTGTGCTGACATATGGTGTGTGTGTATGTTTTTCAGTAGGGCTAAAACATTATGTGAGGTATGCAGAGTGATGGGATGACCTAGGGTAATAGGTGTTGCCATCTCAGCGACCATAGCACATGCTGCCAAACTCCTGAGACACACAGGCATGCCCTGAGCCTGTACTGGAACCACTTTTGAGAAAAAAAGCAACAGGGCGAAATTTGTCTCCATGTTCCTGCGCCAGGACTCCTGCCATGGTTGTACAATTGTCCCTGGCAAATAAGTGAAACATCACGCCATAATCGGGTAGGCCCAGACCAGAACTTGAAAACCATCACACTTTCAAATGACCAAAACTTGTAACATTCATTGGACCATTTATTAAAATTAGACATCTCAGTCTTAGTGGCTTGTCTCAGAACATTATCATAGTAGGAACAATCAGCCATCCATTGGCGGCAGTAACCAATCATGCCAAGAAAGGTTAACATGTCTTTCTTGGTTTGTGGGCGGGGCAGACCCAGTACAACAGTATTTCAGCATGGCTGATTTTCCTTTCACCTTTACTGAGGACAAAGCCCAAATAATCAACACTTTCTGTACACCATTGTAATTTTGACACCTTGTGTCCACATGCATATAACCACAGTAAATAGACTAACACAGTCTGCCTGGCAGGCCTCCCGAGTGATGTGTGTACAATATCTACGAACGATCGTGTCGTTAACTCTATGTGCAGAATCGTTGCTATACGATCGTTCATATATATCGTGCATGAACGTTCGTCGTTCGTTTTCCAACGATAATAATTGGAAGTGTGTACGTAGCTTTACAGATAGGCAAAAAGATCATTGGTGTCAGTTAAACTGATCTGAGAGTCAAAATTTGCTCATTTCCTAAGGAACACCTAGAAACCTCAGGAGGGACCCTGGTTGAGAAACACTACTATAGACTGTCTAGGAAAACAAAAATGTGATATTTCTGTCCCAAGCCACAAAAAAATGTAAATGCAAACTATACAGAAATTGTATTAGATGATCCAGGAAATACCAGCAATATATTGAATGGCAAACAAAGGGTGAGTGGTTTCTCGTAAGAGAATTACAATCAGAGAATTTGGTGTTTGGTATTGAGTCTGTTTGCTTAGCTCTGGGTTGCATAATACCTGTTTGTTCTTTTTGTTTTTACCAGATTGACCAACAACTCAGATGTAAACCCTTAATGAAAGACATTTAGTTTGCTAAAGCTCATTGTATCATAGACAATTGCCTTTGTTTAAATTAAATACTTGTTTTCACCTCTTATCATGATTTTATATATTTTTTAACATATCTGTTCAGATTTTACATATCTGTTCTAATCTCATGCAGTCTCTTTGTAGTCAATTGTAATTTAGGTGGCATTGCATTTCTCATGGCCAATTTCCTAATGGTGACAACAGTGAACCATGCCTGTATAATGTACTGTATACAAAAACAATCACATTTATTCTCTATCTTCAAACTGGGAAACGTATTTCCCTCCCATTCAAGAGATTTTTTCTAATTTTTTGTTGTGTTTCAATACATAAAGAAAAACTAAATATTTTCAGTGTGAGAGACAGCAAAAAAAAAAATGAAAAAATGAGTGCTATGGTTTAAACTATCTTATACTAAATCCAACACTAAACAAAGTTGAGGTGTTATGTACACTTTAAATATAGTATTAGATAGCATTTAGTACTATAAAGCTAACCATTGTGTTCATAAAACCTGGCAGAGGTTCAGACTTCTTCTTTTGATAAACTTAAAAAGGGCATCACTTCAGTTGAGCTTTAACCCTATTCCACCAAATGCTGAAATTTCTCTTTTTGATGGAATGGTCTATTTACAGCTGCATTTTGTGGCATTTTGTTTTTCTCCAATTTCTGGAACATAAAGGCATGCTTTGTGTTTTCTTGGCTTTATATTAAGGTGACAAACTGGATGTTAGGATAGTTCTTCACTCTGGAGAAAAACTAACAGAAAACTGTGTGTTGCAATTAGTGATTGATAGAAACAAACAAAGAGGCTGGCTATAACCAGGTCAGACAAACATGAAACTCAGGGGCAAAGTATCATTATAGGAAGGCCAGTGTAAAGAAGGAGCTGGACATTGTGACACGCAGCAAGACCCTGCTTCAGCCTGGACCTGGAAATATAGGTCACCCATGCTGAAATATTACCCACATTATCTCCTTTCATGATGATTATACTACAAATAACCTTTATCATTGTTTTGTGCCAAAGGAGCCAAAGCCAAGAACAAACGTAAGTCATAGTTATACCATATTTTGTTACAATGTCATTGTATAGAGACTATATATTTAAGTGTACATCTGTCACTATAGAAGACATATACGAAAATGGTATCTATCCATTTGTCATTGGTATCCACCCATAGCTTAGTGGTATTCACCTATTAATTAGAGGTAACCAACCTTTAATCAGAGATAGCTATCCATAAGTCAGGGGTATTTACCCAAAGGTCAGTGCCACAAACCTAGCTACTGGTGGAGCAGTCCTCTAAATGAGGTCTCAGTCATCACCCCGTTCTACTCTTTCATGTAATTTTATTTCATTTTTTTAGCTGCGTTGTTTCATACATCCTGTGACATCATATGCAGTGTCCACGATAGGAATGCTTTCCTTACAGCAAACAGACCTAATAATAGAGGACGGCTGCTTGACATGACAACTATGGTTGGTGCCATATCGAACTCAAGGAAACCAAACATAAAGTCATCAGCACACTAAAATACAGAATTCTTGCTTTCCTATAAAAGAACTACATGTTGAAAAGTAACAGTAAGTAAAAAGTAAAACCTTTCCTGCATGTTGTGACCGTAATTGTAAAATCCTGTATTTTAGAGTGCTGGTCACTCCATGTTCTGTTTTTGTGACAGAAGTAAAATGAGGTAAGTGATAATAGGCAGCTTCAAAGAAGAAGGGGACCTGATACTAGTGTAGGGAGTTTTTATTTTTTTATTTTAATTTTAATTTTCATTGAGTTTTTTCAAATAAAAAACTAAAAGTGTCAACAAATATAGGAAGGTAGCCAAGAAATATAAAGTAATAATTTAACAATTAAATGCAGGAGGTGTTCTTCTGGTGTAGACAAATGTTAGAGTGGCCTTACACAATGGGCCAGTTTGCCAACCCTTGGAACAATTTAGTAGAAAGAAAACATAGAGAAGGGTTTTTTTTTTTTGCAAACATTCAGTTGTGTTTATAGTTCAGTATCATAACAACAACAAACGGTAGTTATTAATCACAAGTCCAACAAAATAGGGGAAGTGTATCCCAGGTATTAAATGTAGGCCCTGCTTAGGCACTAGACAATCGTTTCTATAATTTACCCAGAATAAGGCCTATAGGTGGGATAAACCGAAACAGTACCCTAGACAACCTCTACCCTGGACAACACTCTAATACCACACAGAACACTGATTCCACCTCCACCACAGCCCCCCTCTCTACACAAATCGCCCTACACAATACAAACGCAACTCAAGGCAAGAAGTGCTACAAAAGCGATCATAGCGACCACATCCAACAGGATCAAAAGAGAAAACCTTCTACTATTGAACCATTGGCCCTAGCCCCCATCTTACCCCTACCCTCACCATCCCACACTCTAGAAACGATTAACATACCATTAGACACCCTCACCATCATCGACCATACCACTGCGACCAATCCAGTACCATCTCACCCTCTTACCATTCAGCCATCCACACACATTTCCCCACACCCTTAAGTTCGTTGCCATCTCTATCATCACCCAACCTATCACCGGAATTTGTCCCCCTACCCCCCTCCTAACCCACTTTTCCCATTGGTACCATTCTCAAAACCAGAAACATGGACTTTTTTTTTTTTTATTAATCAAGCACACTCATTTGGATACAATGATACTAAAACAAAAGATTTCCTTTGAAATATGTTACCTGTCACACCCACATTTTACAGCCTCCCTAAGGTCCACAAAAACCTACGTGACCCACCTGGCCGTCCCATAATAGCAGGCATCAACTCCATCTCAGCTAATGCAAGTGACCTCATTGATACATATTAAAGACCTTTTGTCACCAACCTCCCTTCATATCCGCTTTACGCAAAAATGATACTTCACTCCATCTGTACAACCAGTTTATCCTCTCCTTATTACAATACATTCTGACACGCAATACATTCACTTTCAACAATATCACGTATCTGCAAACCCAAGGAGTTGCGATGGGGACAAAGTGTGCCCTATCATACGCTAACCTATATCTAGGCGATTGGAGAAAAATCTATTCTCCAACATCAAATTTTCTCCCCTCCTTCCTCACATTAAGCTTTGGACCCGTTACATTGACAATATTTTGATTATCTGGGTAGGCCCACAATATTTGATAGAAGATCCCCACCATTCCATTCAGATTAACAACTATAACCTCAAATTTACCTTTTGTTCACATCCCACCGAGATTCCCTTTCTAGATCTAAAAATTACCATCTCCGAGGACTTGTCCATTCAAACCTCTTCTCTGTTCTCTGTGCAGGTACCTGGTGACAGGGCCCCGACTATGGAGAATTGGAGCTCAGGAAACTGTGGTCATCCAGGCCTTTGGGCAAAAGGAAACATTTCCCATAAAAATTTCATTGCTCAGTTTCCCAAACAAGATGACCACATATGCAACGCAGAGTGTTGATCTGACTCCAGCAAACAACTTTCAAGGGTTGGTCAGCCTCCTGGTATGTTTAGCTCTTGTAAATAAATTCAGCATTTAAACTAACCTAATGGATTTTAACTGATTCAGGGGACACATTTGGGCTGCTAAGTAAGTCTGCATACACGTGTTCAAAAAAGTGACAGATAAATGAACAAGCGCAGTACACACAGAGTTGTTCTATCCTATGGTGAGTGGAGGGGGGAAATGTACAAGCAGCACTGCTTAGCTCTTCTACATTGACTTGTACAGTGGTTGTTCACTGTCAGCTGTTCATGGATGTTCCAGGACAGATCCATGAACGTGCACATGTCAGATTCTTTCCCAAAATGAGCCTAACCATTTATACCTGGTGTGAATCATCTGATGTATATATAGCCTAACACTTATTTCCATCCTGGCGTTTATCTCCTGTAGCTTGGCAGCGCTCATAAATTATGCTGTATAGTTGTTGGTATTCCCATCTTCTAAATGTCTCTAATCTGGTTATTTTCTGGTTGTATTCCCTCTTCTTTATTGCCAACATCTGCCTGGGCCAGCTGAAACCCCAACCTGATACTGGTTCCAATGTATTAGGTTATACTCACATCATCAAGCTGAGCTGAGTGGATTGTCTGGCTTTACCAAGGTTTCGGGTGAAAGTAGGAAAAATTGAGGTTGCAGAAATTTTTCACCATTCTACCCATGGTTTCTATAACTTATTGTATGGAAAATTTTGTTGTATATGGCCACACAACCCAGATACCATGAAAACCTATTGTTAGCTATTAGAATTATTCCCACTATTGTAAATATTTCCTATTTATTTATTTCATTTCCGGTTTCCTACAGATTCAGCCTAAACAATTACCACGAAAAGGTGGTGTGATGCAGTACATTTACCTCCAAGCACAATCAAAATCTTTCACCAAAGAGGAAAAAGTGCCAGTTACTTACCAGAATGGATTCTTATTTATCCAGACAGACAAAGCTGTCTACACACCCGACCAATCCGGTAATTTAACAAAATGTTTCTCCCAACCACAAGGAACATCCTAGAGATTCTGTTCTCTATCAGATTTTGTATGGGTTATATAGACGGGGAAGCAGGCTGTACTTTCTGCTTAGTTGTTACCATTTCCTAATCTGCCTATCTAAATGCAATTTTAGACTTTATTTTGATTTATTGAAAACAAGAAACTTTATATGTGCTCAACTGGTTGCATCTAAGCAGGGCGCTTCCTGTACTGTGTGGTCTTTAGGTAACAATTACAGATTTGTGTTTGAAATATATTATGGAAAATAGGGAACAGTAGGTATAAAAAAATACTGTAAGTCACGTAAACAGTATCTGGCTGAACATTTACAGCAGAATATGACTTCATAGCATGTCAGTTGAAAGAAGCTTATCCCACATAACCTTAATATATTACATTTTTATTCCCTGGTTTATAAACACTTAAAGGTAAATTCTACATAGATAAAGCCCCAAACGTAAGGGGATTTATCAAAGTGTCAAATGAACTGAAGGCATACAAAGTATCATGTTTTATCTAAGCATGTGACCAAATAGAAGAGAAGCTCTTTTTTTTACAGCCCATGTATGTTACTTCTCCTTTTTGTAAATCAAGCCTATAGTGCATGTCAGAGATACCCTTTTTTTACTTGTTTTTATAACAACAGTGAAGGTGCGAGTCTATTCCATGGATGAAGAACTGAGACCAGCCCGCCGTAAGGTCACTCTCATTTTCATGGTAAATAGTTATGTAACTACATTGTTTTTATTCAGTTTATTGGCACATTGTAAGGCCCTGGTCAGCACCAGTACACACCAGATGCCAGACCTCCAATCTAACATCACAGTCTTAACCTTTAGTAAGCCCCTGCTCAGCCTTAGGAGACTGGTTGCGTCTCCCAGCACACGGTTGCTCCCCAGACTTAATGCACAAAGAATGGCTTGTGGGTATGGGCTGGCAGCGGACCATGGGCCCACAGATTAGGCAATTCAAGAACTAAAAGGCAAATTCAGAGTACAAAGCCAAAGTCATACACGGGCAGTGAGTCCACCAAACGAGGTACAGAGGGAGTAGACCCAAACAGAGTCAGGGGCAAAGGCAGAGGTCAGTCCAGGCTGTGTATAATTGATGGGTTGGGAACAGGCAATGGTCAGCACTAGTAAATAACATGAGATATACTCCAGCACAGATTAGCCCAGCTAAATGCTAAAAAAGGCACAGGAATCCGAGAACAGAGATGCTATAAGGACCCAGCAGCCAATGGCAGCATGGGATTTATCAAGAACCATTCTGCTTATCAGCTGCAGCACAGCTCCAAATCCCCTTCAGCTGTGCAGGAGATGCCAAGGAGAAAACACAGCTAAAAGGAAACAAGGATGCTGCAAGCCCCAGGGCACTAATTCCTAGAACTCCTCTGATGATGCAAGCACCTCGATTGGAGGGAATAGGCCGGGTGCATCTCCTAACACACATAAGTAGTTTTATTGAACATTTGAGTCCTATATATTTGGACCGAGGGGAACCTGGAAGAACACTAGTGCAGCAATTGTGACAGAACTTTGCAATTTCCAGTGCTGATATGCAGGCTTTACTTAAAGCTATTTCTAAAGCTTGTGTAAAGCTACTGAGATCTCAAATCTCAAAGCCTAACAAGACAGCACAGCAGAATTTACTCCCTAAATTTTGCTGTCTGAAACATCAGAAAATACATTACAATACATTAAGGACTTATAGCTCTGATTGCTATGTGTGTTTTTATATTTATTTCAGCTTAGGTTACTGAACTTTTGAAACATTTATTTATTCTTTATTTTAGGAAAAAATGCAAAATTGATGTTGAAAAAATGCAAAATTTTCATAAACAATATTTTGTATTTACATAAAAAAAATTATATATTTTAACCAATATTTTGATTTAACCTTAATGGTAATAAAGAAGAAAATATACATAAACCCCTCTACAATTCCTTTACAGTCTGGTATTACCAGGAAAACTGTTGGGATTTGAAATGTTTGAAAAAAGCTTTCTAGATCTGATGTTCTTTTGTATACATAAAGATGTGATTAATTATGTTTAGGCCTTTTAAGAATGATTCAAATAATGAGATATCAAATGCTTTGTAAAATAGACTGTATTTATGATTCAATTCACAGGATCCTGAGAAAGTGAAAATGGACCAGATAACACAAGATGATCTCACAGGTGTCATTTCTTTCCCAAGTTTTAAGATTCCTGCCAATCCCAGGTGAAAATCTGATCTTTATCTGCCTAGGAAGACTAGTGATCTTTTTTACCTGCTCAGGGATTTTTTTTTTTGCTCATACAGATATTTTTTATATCCAAATAATCACCTACCATCCTGTAAAATGTTATCGTCTAGTGCAGTTGTCTCTGTGAGGTTCAAAAGGTTGGCGACAGCTCGTCTAGTGTGAGGAAATTCCTGTACCTGTACAAAACTATGTTAATGTTTATATTTATGTGTGCTATAATGCTGAACCAGCCTAATGTTTTCTGTCATCGACAATTTTAGGTTGATGGGTTCCTATACATGAGATGATCCTCTAAATTGTCCAGTCTTCATTAGTTTACCAAACTTTTGTTACGTAGCACAAGTAAAAAACTAACTTATGTAAAGTTAGTTTGAAAGAAAACAAAAAGTCTTCCACTTTTTTTTTAGAGGCTCTACTGTGTAGCTTTATACTCATTTAGTAGAAGAAGCCTTTATGGTTTCTTCTTGCCTACCTCACCATAACCTTTTAGATTATACTTTTTCTTAGCTTAACTAATCAGACAATTTAAGTTTGCAAGTATTAGCTGCTACAATTTCTGGAATCCTCTACATGTCTTGCCATTTTCTATGCTCTGGTCTGGCTTGGCTTGAAGAAAACACTTCTGACTTTCAAATCTCCCTTTCAAATTTCCCCACTAATCACAATCTGCTCCTATTACATAATATTAAAGAAATGTGTGATTCTTAAAGAGACCTGGCTGCTTTTGGCTGCACTTACTACATTTGGACTGATGCCATATTCTGAGTCTTACTTAAAGTATCTTTCAGGTTGTACAAAACACTTTGTACAATGAGTCCTAAAAACTGTAGGTGGACAGAGTGCAATGTTATAGGTGGGTAATGGTAAGCCCTGACTTGTTTAATTTCTTGGAATGTTCAGCACTGAAATCTCCCCATTAAATTTTTACCTCTGTTTTTGCCCATTTTGTAATGTTGAGTGTTTTGTATATAACACATTAGGCCCTTTAAAATAGAAATGTACAGAACACTATATTACCTGCTGAAAATGTTTGTTTACTTGCACAGATATGGTTTGTGGAGTATAGAAGCTGCTTATGAATCTGACTTTGTAACGTCCAGTACTGTGAAATTTGAAGTAAAGGAATACGGTATAGTATCTTTCTGCCAGTACATTACATCCTAGTAAGATCATAAGATTTTCTGTGTGGCAAATTTCTTTTTTTTTCTCATTTTGGAGTTTTATGGGTGGGGGTGACGGCCAGGTTGAAACAATTTTTTTGTATACACATCCCATATGGCGGGCAAACAGCAAACAGTGATGTGTAATGGGAATACAAACAATACAACCAACACACCAAATATTTACTTTTCTCTATAAAGTAAAATCTTCCTTTCCAATTGATTTGTCCATGACTGCTTTATCCTAACATGCCTGTTTGTATCTTGCAGTACTTCCGAGATTTTTTGTCACCATTGAACCTGAACGCAACTTTATCAGCTCAGATACTTTCAATGATTTTACAGTCACTGTAAAAGCAAAGTAGGTTGTGAAATTTACCATTGTTTTTTTTTTCATTTTATGTCTGTAAAGAGAAAAGAATACTTGTGCTGCTTTCCATAGCATCAGGTTTGTTTACATATCTCATTTTCCTATTGGTATAAGTTGGAGAATGCAAGCTGTAAATTGATTGGTTGTTTCCAAAACATATACTGTTCCTTTGCTGCAGTTTTCATAAATCAGCTTGAACAAGTTATACCTGACAAAGCATTTGCTACCCTACATTTATTGCTGCATGAAGCTCGGCATTGTATTGTCATATACTGACACTGTGAGAACCTCACTGTGCCTGGCACACGTGTCACTGTGTGTGCCCACAGAAGATTATTTTCTTCACAAAAAGGCAAATAAAGATTGAAAACATCTATGAGCTTTATCACTACAGTTTTCTTTTATATTTTGGTTCAATCTAATACATTTTTTTTATTTTCAAATACAATTACTGCATTTTGTTCAATTTTCTTTTTTTTACTGTTTTTTGTACTTTAGGAAGCAAAGGAATATTAAAAACAGAATAAACATAATGCATTTCTCATCTGTGTTTTTTTTGCCTTCAATGTCAAATATTAAAAAACTGTAGCATTGTCAAATGCAGTGTATGTTTTTTCTTTTTGCTAGTAGCAATGGTCACTAAGATGAATTGGGAGGTTGAGAAGTGAGTTTAGACATTCTTACCAAGCAGTAATTGTACTTTGAATCAAGCCCTCACTGACCTCCTTTGCTGAAGGTACCATACATAATCCTTTAAAATTTTAGCAGGATTTGTTCATTTTATTCTCTTAACAGCTTAACTCAACTTGTCTCCCACCCCACTCCCAGTCAACCTGCTTTGTATGTACATTACAGATTGGAACAGATTGGAAGACTGAAAGTCTCTCCTGAGTGGGAGCTGAGCTGTTAAAAGAAAGTCTTTCTAAATGTTGAAGATGAATTGCTCCATAGCGCCTACAACTACAGAGATCAGTAAATGCTTATTTAAACATTCACTGTTTGTTAGGAATGTGTGAATATTTAAATGCCCATAGTGCAGACAAGTTTAAAACACTGAATTTAAAGCACAACTAAACCTTTGATCACTTAACTATTAACTATATAGGGCGCTGCCATCATCCTCCTTCTTTACTTCCTGAAGATGATCATTAGCTATCTTGATTGGCCATGCCGGGAATACGTAACTCCTGCACGGGCATGCAGAAGTTATTTCATTCCTGGCAGGCACAAGGGAAACCAAGATTGACAGATTTTCCTAACAACCAATGCTGAGCACATATGTAACTCAGCAAAATTTGACAGTTGGGTGGTGATCAGTCAGGTAAGAGCAGTTATTGCAGAATGGACATTCCTTGTTCTTTTTTCAATAACCACCTACCTGAATAGCCCATGGTAAAAGTTTCTTTTTCTACTTGTTTTATTTGTCATATTCACATGAGATTGTTTTTCTCCTGTTATTTTATAGATATTACTATGGTAAAACAGTTGATAAAGGCAAAGCCTTCATTCGATATGGATTAATTATAAATGGAGAAAGAAGGATGATGACACAATCAATAGACGTGTTGCAGGTAAAAAAAAATAACAGAATTAGCATTCAGCAATGCAACGATTTATTAGCTGGAAATTTATCACGTTACAATATATGACAGCACACTTTAGGTTTCATCTATTAAACTGTGGCACTATATTATATGTTGTGGGATGTCTAAGTCTCTTTTTGTTATTTTTTATTTTAAAGTACCAAGTTTTATTGACACAAAAAAATCTTTTCTTTTGTTTAATCTAGTGACACATTTATGATTTCTGCCTCTGAATAAATGTTCCTAATTCTAGTTGTTGTCACTCACAGATGAGCAATGGGGAGGCTGTATTCCAATTTAACAGTGAGCGTTCAGTGGATGAGCTGCAGTACTTTTCACTGGAAGAGCTGGATGGGGTTCATCTGTACATAACAGCAACAGTGGAGGAAGAGGAAGGTAATTATCCTTATAAAATGTCATTTGTGCTATGTATAGTGGGAAATGTTGAACACAATAAACAGCCCATGGCTGGGGTTTTAGATACATCTTTGACATTTTTTCAGATTAACATTTTCCTTGCAGTATGACTTTTGAGCACTCTTCACTTCCTTAGTTCTTCTCACTTCAGTTCATTTCAGATTCCTCATTTTTGTGCTTTGTAGGATTAGTGTACATGCCATATACTGAACATCCTGGAAGGTTCTGCTACTTTTACCATCTTTAAATCCAGCTCATAGTTTAGCGCCTGAAGATCAAAAAGGATTTATAGATTTTTGTTATTACTCAATTTTTTTTTTGTTTCTTTTGCAGTGGTAGGTAAGCAGTTTTAGATTAAGATTTCAGGTGCTCATGAGCCACCATTGCTGAGTAATAGTTTTTCCTATATTAATTCCTTAGTCTGATTGTCATACTGACCCACTGGCTTCAGCAAACCTGGAACAAGCATGCAGATAAGCCGAGTTGGCTTTAATTTGCCTTTGCTGATTTGCAAGTATGTTCCAGGTTTGAGATTAGGAAAATTTTAAATTCAGTGGATTAATTATGCCTTGGGAATGGCAAAATGGCAACAACCTTTTCAATTTAAATTTGACTGAACTATTAAACATTTTTAGAGTATCCTGGAAAGCGGTACTAGCGGTACAATATAGAGAATTTTTTTTTACTTTTTCAAAAAATTGCATGTATTCTAAACAAGCTTATTATACAGGACTCTCAGACAATGGTACATTTTAAATGTGCATCTAGTGCAGCCTTACACCAAAGGTTTTGGGAATGCCTGGTTACAAGGCTCTTCTGGTGCCAAGTGGTCAATAATAATAAACAATTTGACATTGCTGGCTTGAAACTAGCCCTTCCACAATGGGGCTTGCTCCAGAAGTTACTAAATTGCAAGAACTGTTCAAAATGGAATGGGCAGTGACCCTCTTACTAGTTCTGATGATTGTTGAATGAAAAAAAGGAAAAGAGAAGATTTATAATTCTTGTTGCACTGATTTTATTGTTTAAACTGTTAATTAGGAAATCAGCTAATATTTAAGGATACCTGTAATTGTAAAAGTGATATGCTATGTTCGTTTATTATGTTATTTTTACATTTAGTCTGGTTTAAAAAAGGTTTAACCTCAAAAAAAATAAAAAAAAATAAAATAAAAATCAGTGGATCAGGTAGAAACCAGGCAGCTAGAATTTGTAAAAGAATGTGAAGAATGTATGTATATATATATATATATATAATATATATATATATGAAGAAGTCTTTTGCTAAACACAGCTAAGGTTGTGGGTGATCTTAGAAGCTGAGCTGATCTGTACCATCTTGAAAATCTCTAATGACCAAGACAAGCTCTGCAGTTGTTTCTTTTTGAATATCAAAGCACAGCTTGCTCCAAAAGTTATTAAATGTCTAGGCTCCATACATTTTTTTTTGTTTTGTGATTAATATTGAGGATTTTATACAGTATCTGACACCATGCTGCCTAATATTATGTTGAGACAAACATCTGTCCTAATTGCATTTCCTAAAATAATGTACCTGTTCTAACTTACATACAAATTCAACTTAAGATCAAACCTAAGAATTTAGAACCTACCTCCCTTTTTCGTATGTAACTTGGGGACTACATGTACTGGTATACATCTGCTAGTTACTGTTCTGTGGGCTTTCATAGACCTTTCACTTACTGTATGGATGTTAGTGGCAGTTAAAGCTTTATATTTTTTTATGCTGCAAATTATCAAAATGTAAATGATCAAAATATGCAATGCTTCCATCAGGCGCCCAATCTGAAGAAAGCGAGAACTCCAATGTAAAATACATTTTGACACCGTACAGACTGACACTTATAGCAACACCTCTGTTCGTGAAACCAACATTGCCCTATCATATAAAGGTAAGAGCTACAAAAAGGTTAGTTGAAGTCGTTAAAGGAACTGTCACTTTAAAGCTGCACACTGATTCTAGTGTAGTGTAATAATGGAAATCAAATCTGAAACTCAAAGGCAGTTGCAGCTTCTGGCCAACACTCTTATTAAAGGTCTCCTTTCAAGAAAATGGGAACAGAACCACATTTCAATAAAGTTTGACTGGTTCACCTTAGGGTAAACCTACCCAAAAATCTTTAAATGTGATTTTTAGATTGGATAATATGAATTAAAAATCCAGATAGAATGTAAGGAAATTTATTGTACAGCTTAAAAAAATGCCCCTGTTCAGAGAAAAGTTAGTACTGTAGTCAGTGAAGAGATGACATAATAGAATGTCAAGTTAATGTGGAGACACCATGAAATAAAGAGCTAGATCATAAAGAAGTAGGGATTTGATTTGTTCTGTATAGAGAAGAGGTATTGTAAAGACCCCATAGTGTTTTAGCTGATACTGTGTGATCCCCTGAGATGGCATAATAGGCTCTGTATGGAATAATTAGCACATCCCATCTGTATGCTTCCTTTTTATGTGCCAGGGCATTTACAATAAAACCAAGCATTTTTAAAGTGTACCATATGAAAGCAGTAATTTAGGCCTGCATATGTGAATATTGGGTATTATTTCTGTAATCAAATGCATTTAGACCTTCTAATAATTTAGAAGGCATATGAAATCTGGTGAGTATGTGTTTTTCCCTAAAGGCACATCTGTATAGGAGAAAGGGGACAATGTGAAGAAAAAAGAAATATGAGATTGCACAGTAAAAAATTTACTGAATTGATTAGTAATGGCAAACTTTCTGAAATTGAATTATTGTTTTCATATGCACTTCATTGATTTTTGCTGTTGAAATAGGAAAAAATGATTGCTGAACCAATCAATAAGCACAGATGTTGTGATAAGAATACTTATTGTTTTTGGCAGTTGTATGATAAAATGATAATGAAAAATAACATTTGATTTATACAATATACACTGGCTACACATATTAATATTTAACATTTTTTCTGTGTGGAGATATGATTGAGCTGACATTGTGAGGTACATAGGTACTCAGTTCTAGTTCTTATGGGCCACATGAAGGATTTTCATATAAACTCTGACTCCTTGTAAATGATTTACTGCTATATTTGGAACACCATAAGATAAAGAGGTAATTGGCTCTGTTTTAAAGGAATAGGTGGCTCCGTGGAGGAGGTGGAGGGTACCATAGAACACCGTAGAATATAGTGTTTCTTGGTACTCTATGGTGTACAGAATTATTCTAGTTCAAGACAGGACTAATATTATGTAAACTAAAAAGTTAAGGCATTAGGAAGTATAGTTCTGTCTGATCCTGTGTAGTGTAGAATAGTTGGAATAAGTAGGGAGAAAACTTAATATGTTGAAGTTGATGTTGAATTGTTGGGACCTTAGGTAGTAGAGTAATTGTAGGATATTATGCAGATTTGGTAAAAGATTGTATTTTGGATTGCATTTCCTCCATAAATGTGTAATAGTATCTTTAGTCAGTTGAAATTCTATAGTGCAGAGAGTTAAACTAGAATGAAATAAAGTGTTAGACAATTATGACACTAATGTCTATCTACTCCATTCATCCACTAAACCCATCAGTTGATGTTTCTCAAATCTCTTAATTACAAAGGATTTTTTAATATATTCAGTGTATTTCAGGTTCTGAATCCAGAAATAACATCAGTTTAATTGAATTGGCTCTAGTTCTTGTGATACAGGAATCGGCATTATTTTCATGAAACTTTCATTAGCCTTCTTTTCATTCATATATTTTGTTTTTTTTTAGAGAATATGATTTCTTCAAGAGGAAGTTGTTTAAATTACCCTAATGTATTTTACTACATTTGTGGTGAATATTTTATAGCAAAAACAGAGAAGAAACATTACAGAATTTGTGAAACAAGCATATCTTACATATTTTGGTATTAAACTGGGAGACCAAGATAAGTACTGGCCTCCCCATATTGTATGGAAAACTTGTGTAGAGCGTCTATGTCAGTTGAACATGGAAAACTGAAAAGTTTAGAATTTGGTGTACCTATGGTATGACGAGAGCCCAAAAATCATCATAATGGTTTGTATTTTTGTGCTGTGAATGTAAAAGTTTTCAATCGTTACAAGACAAACAAGTGGGAGTACTCTGATTTGGAATCAGCAAGATGACCTGTGCCGCATGGTGCTGATTTTCCCATACCAGTGTTCAGTACACTCCCTGATATTCCTGTGTCTGACATGGAGGATATACAGGGTATGGAGTGTAATCCAGGAGTTAGCAGTGGAAGTGAATATTTAGGAAGTGTTTCATCAAACCAGCAGTTATCCCAAGAAGAGCTCAATGATTTAATACATGACCTAAGTTTGTCAAAACAAGCATCTGAACTTTTAGCATCCAAGCTAAAAGAAAAGCACTGTCTGGGAGCGGAAGTTAAAATATCGGTTTATAGGCCAAGAGAGGTGACACTTCTACCATATTTCAGTAAGGATGAAGACTTCATGTACTGTTGTAACATCCCTGGACTACTAGCCCATATGGGAGTACCAGAATACCGAGCAGAAGATTGGCGGCTTTTCATAGACCGTTCCACTCGAACTTTGAAATCTGTTTCACTGCATAATGGCAACTGCTATGCATCAATTTAAATAGGTCACTTAACAAAACTTAAAGAAGAATATGAAAATATCCAAATGGTCTTACAAAAGATTTGCTATCATGAACACAAATGGTCAATATGTGTTGATTTAAAAATGGTGAACTTCCTACTTGAATAGCAAAGTGGATACACAAAGTACTTATGTTTCATCTGTTTGTGGCATAGTAGAGCAAATCAGGACCACTGGAAAAAAGTGACATGGCCTCCAAGGAAAAACATGAAAAAAGGTGAAGCGAACATCATTAATGAGCCAATAACGAACAAAAAAGTTGGGATTAATGAAGCTCTGAACAAGTATGGTGATTGCTTCAGATACATTTGTAGATTCTTCCCTGGATTGAGTAATGAAAAATTAAAAGCAGGAATCTTTGATGGACCCCAGATTCAGAGACTGAAAAATGATTCAAATTTACATGACTGATACTGAAGCTTCTGTCTGGCACAGCTATGTCATGGTTGTCAAGAACTTCTTGGGTAAACATCAAACTTCTTTTGGTAAAGCACAAAATTATGAAGAACTGGTACAAAACTTGCTCTAAAACTTTGAAACATTTGGGTGCTACTATGAGCATAAAGGTATCTCCATAGCCATTTGCAAAAATTTCCAGAAAACCTTGGCGATTTCAGTGAGTAAGAAGGGGAGAGGTTCCATCAAGATATAAAGGTGATGGAAGAAAGGTATCAGGGCAGTTGGGATAGACACATGATGGCAGACTACTGCTGGAGCCTTCGTGATTGTCTTGATCATCAGCATAAAAGGAAATCATACAAACTGAGTTTTTCAATGACCTCTTTGTGATTAGTTCTGTAAATATACTGAATACATTGAAATTAGGTATTTTAAAAATTAAATTTTGTATACGTAGGCATATCTAGTTTAATTTTGCTTAATTTTCATGTTTCATTAGTTTTCATTGAGGGTATTATTGAGGTTATTATTTCAAAAACTAGAGCCAATCAAGCAAAACCAATACCATATTTGAATATTTGCATCAAACATAACCTAAAATGACTTTAATCTGTTTGGCAAGAAAATGTTTGTTGACCAGTGTTTTCAGTTCAAGATTTAGATAATTATTGCTGTTCTCTTACACAAATTAAGAAATAATGTAGCCCAGATTAGTCCTGGGGTTCAGAAAAAATATGATCTGTTAGTGGGCCTTGAGAATCAAAGATGAGCATCACTGGCACACACATTTGGTTATTATGGCATTGAGAAATGGCACAAACATTAATATAGTGGCATAATATGCTGCGGATGAATATGAATATATAGGTAATTAAAACAGTTTGGAGTGTACAACTGGTACAGTACAGTGATGATAACCTATGCCTATTTTTGGTACAATTCACACGCTTCTTTCTGATTAGGTTCAGCTGAAAGACACTCTGAACAACCCTATAGCAAGGATCCCCCTTATTCTAAGCGGTGAATTCATCCAAGAAAATGGCGAATCTACTTCTGTTGATAATGATAAAGAAATAAGACAAAGGACAGACATTAAGGGGACATCTGTGTTTGTCATCAACATCCCGGCAGATGTCACAGCCCTGGATTTTAGGGTGAGTTCTACTTCAGTATAAAGAATGGATAACTTCCTTCAACAGCAGCTATAAAATATTTTCTACTCTGTTCTCCAGATTAAAACAGATGATCCAAAGCTTCAAGAGGAAAACCAAGCAACAGTGGGGTTTCAGGCCACGTCCTACAAGTCGCTGACTAAAAGCTATCTATACATTGACTGGGCAAGAGAGAACAGAATTTTCCAAGTTGGCAGTTTTCTAAATGTCAACATATTTCCAAAAAGTCCTTACCTACACAAGCTAACCCACTACAGTTACTTGGTATGTCTTTATGATATTCCCTTTGTCAGATTTTCCCTTAAGATTACAAAGTTCAACTGGACAGTGCCAATAGATGGTTCCATACATTATACTAATGTGACAATAAAAAACAAACAAACTAGTACTATTAAGTGATTATTGCATGATCCACCCTAATCTGATCTTTATACACACAGATAGTCTTCTGAAATGGTTAGAACCATATTAAATATTAATTCATGTCATGGTAGTCAGTAGGAAATCAAATAATCCATTTAAATTGTCAGTAAAAGAGAGATTACATCCATTCCATTCCATCCAGATCAGATTACTGAAAACATATTTCCAGCATAAGAATGGTATATTTTGACGATTGGAGTGTCTCACCATATAGATCATATCCAAGGGGAAGATCATCAAATATGAAACAGTGAACCGGGTTCCTGACTCTGTCTCCCAGTATCTAAACATTCAGATAACAGCGAATATGGTTCCGTCTTTCCGTCTACTTGTATACTATATTATTACTGGAGAATCAACTGCAGAGCTCATTGCAGATTCCATCTGGGTGGAAGTCCATGAAAAGTGTCTTAATAACCAGAAGGTGAGCCAGGAGTACCGAAGATAATACCATGAACAATTTATATTAGAAAAGTTGTTAACTCTGAGTACAATACTTTACAGGACACCAAACTCTGATCTAATATACCTTTTCTGCATCTTTCAGGTTCAACTAAGCGCACCTGGGGGGACCTTCAAACCAAAGGAAAATGTAACCCTAAATATGAATGGCCTAACTGGCTCCATAGTAGCACTCTCTGCTCTTGATGTTGCTATTTATGATGTCACTAAAAAGTCCCAAAGACCTTTGGAAAGAGTTAAGTAAAACAAAACAAAAACCAAAAATCTGCACATAATTTTGAGACATTTACAGAAAATGTTGAAAGACCTAAGCTTAGTCTATGCTGTCTTCAAACAAATATATATATATACTTTTTACTAATATATTTAGTAATATTACTGTAATGAAGCTGTAAGGATATACAGTATACAATGACAAATTATATAAAATCAATAACCCATTCTCATCAAAGTTATCTAAAGCTTTAATGGTACATTTTATCATGGGAGTTATCAAGGACCAGCAATGTTGATTTATTGCTTGTGTGTATAACAGCTCATTATTACCTGACAGTGATCTAAGTAACCTATATATCCACCACCAGGCATTAAAAAATACAGTGAATGATCTGTATGATGTGTGAATTAGATAAGAAATGTATTCCTGATAATCATTACACTTTAAAAATGCCTCATACCCAATATGGGAGCAGCACTCCGTAGTAACAGTTAGATGTCTCTGCTACCCAGTTTTTGCAATGTCTGCCCTGGCTGTCACCATATAACAGCTTGTACTATGCATAGGTGAAGTTTATATTTTACATTTTACAGTTTACATTGGAAACAAATTATACCCTGCAATTGCTATGTTAACATTTTTTCTTTGTGACAGGTTTTTCAGAAAATAGAGGAATCAGACTTGGGCTGCGGAGCCGGGGCTGGCCAGAATAATGTGGATGTCTTCCAAACGGCTGGTCTTACATTTTTAACAAATGCCAACATCCAGGCTGCTCAGAGCACAGGTAAGAGTGTAGTACAAAAGTCCGTTATCTGTTGTTTGTAAGCAAATCTTAGATCAAATGTATTGTTATACAGAGAGCTCTCTTTTTATCCAGATTTAATGTATGTAATTTTTGTTTGCTGAGCCACCATTGTGTTTGAAATATGCACTTGATTCAAAAATAATGCAAATCACTCAAGTGCCTTGGAGTAAGCTGGATCATGTGGAAATGATATCTATATATACATTATAGGGTACAGAACCATTCTACACCTGAATCCATCTACTACCATAGAGGCAATAAAAACATCTGGCCCTTCACTGATTTCCCTATCTGAAAACACTGAAAATTATCTTCCGTCCTCTGCACCCATCTTCCCCTTAGTTGCTAAAAAGCAAAATTGTTATCTTCATCCTGTAACTATCTACCACCCTAGTGGCACTGAAAAGTGTCCGCTGAACCCATATCCCACTATTGCAGCAATAAAAAAAGAATCATGCAAAATCTTGCACCTCAGTGGCATTTAAAAGCCTCTTTTTTACTGTTTACCTATAACCCTAACAGCACTGAAAAGCATTATGTGCCCATAGAAGCTGTTTCCTACTGTGAAAGCACTATAAAGCATCACTTGCCCAGGCACTATTCTTTTACCCTGGCAGTGCATAGCACTTTTAGGCATCATCTGTCTCTCCTGTCAAAGTGTGTTTAGAACCACCTGCTCTTGTACCCAAATCCCTCCCTAACAACTATGTATTTTGAATTATACCCATAAAACACTTTTACCATTGTTTTCAGTGTGGATCAAAAGTTCCATTTGTTTACCTCATGCTACCATTATGCAATTTTTAGAAGATTAGCTGTATTTCCTTTCCAGCTCTGTTCTGTTATATAGCAAAGCTCTTGTATCCTACGGAAGTAAATTATTTCTGTTGTCCTTGGAGAAAACTGAAGTCAGTTGTTGCATCTCCTCAACTCCTAGAAATAAACAGCTCCAAATGAAAATCTGTACACAGAGCAAAGTAAATTTAGTCATTAAAAGCTGCTAAAGAGCATGTAAAAGTAAAAAAAAAATTCATTGTAAGGTGCATAATACTTTAGTTGAAATTCTAACCACAATCCAATTATTCTTCCCAGAGTGGAGGTGTGATGCAATACTAAGGAGCAAAAGATCACTCGAGGATGAAATCAAAAGAGAAGGTAATTTACCAGATTCCTCAAAATACAAGTGTAAAAAATACAAGTGGACCTTTTTCAGATTTTGGATGGTATGGGAATACTCTGGCTGGCTTCTTAAATGGTCAGAATTAAGACCAATCACAAGATGTGAGGATGAAGATGAGGCACTCTGCTGGCACTCTGCTTTTCATTTGAAATTAGTGTATTTTTATAATAGTATAGAACATTTTATAATTCATGTTTTCATGCCCAGATGTCTTCTATAAATTACTAAATAGACATAACTGTTCTCCTCTTAAAGCCAGCAAATTCCAAAATGAGAGCGTTAAGAAGTGCTGCATAGATGGTGGGACCAATTTAATAAATGAAAACGAGTGCAAAAAAGGAACAGAGCGAGTCATGAAACTGAAACCAAACTTTCCAATATGTCCAAAGGTGTTTGCAAAATGCTGCCAGCAGGCCAAACAACTGAAAGAACAGCTGGACAAGGAGCACAAAGAACTGCAATTAGGAAGGATGTGTAAGATTTATCTTACTGTACCAGATATCAAATTACAGTTCCTAATATTATAGGACTAGATAACACTGACATATCCTGTAATGCCGTACAATGAACACAAAATCATTTTAGTCTGTACACCACAAATGCTTAGACTCTCCACAATGAAATTATAGATTCATGCAGCTCTGACATGTTCCACAGTGCTGTACAAGATACACAAAGGTACTTTCATTAAAATCACCAGAAGAGCTTACAATCAAATCTTACCATCACAATCACTGAGCTGTTTATGTTTCAGTTAGTAAAGGACAGATATTTCCATAATGTATTTGATGTTTTAATTTTTCTTCCAGATATCAGGACAGTTTTTAATTTGGATGAGCCAGAAATCCGTAGTTTTTTTCCAGAAAGTTGGCTTTGGGAGGAGCATTCCATTACAGACAGGTATTAAAGAGATTATGTAGACAAAAATATTATTACCACTCCCTTTAGATGTCTATGACTTTAAATTAAAAGTACATCTATGTTTCAGTAGGATGTGTAAAATCGGCATCTGCATGCCTGTAAATTACCAAACTTGTAATCTACAAGAATGACACCTGACAGTAATACACTGTACCAGTTGTAGCTTTTCTGAAAATTCATTGTTGTTCTTCTGTTTGATGAGTTTTTATGTAAACATTGCTTAGCCTTAACCACCTGGGCGTTTCACTGATGTCTGGATTTCTGTACCAAAAGCGTTACACTGTTTTTCATGAAATTTTTTTTTTTAAATTGTAGACCTGTAACTTACAGAAATATGTCCGAACAAGGGTCTAGTAGATATCCTGAATATAAAAGTTTGAAACACAATCATGTAAAAAAGAATTAACTTTAATAATAAAATTAAATAAAAAACACAAAAATCAGCTTAAACAAGAATACATAAATAAATAATAATAATAAATAAATAAATAAATAATCCGTCACATATCAGACCTATAGACAAAACCACATAAATATATTTTGTATTATATTGTATTGGATTGGATACAGGACTTTGTATTAAATCCAATACAAAATATTTGAATTTCCTGCTACGACCCCCGTCAACGGGCGTATGCACTGACATCATCAGGAATCGTCGAGGGAGCGTAATTGAACGTGGGGTGTTCTAATTCTTTCTGTACTTCCATGCAAAAAACGTTACATTTTTTGCATAGAAATTTATTGTAGATTGTAGGCTATAATTCTTAGGCATGACTCACCGAAATATGTCCAAAATTTAATAAATTTATTAATAAACTTTAAAATTTTTTTTTTTATAAAACATTATAAAAAAAAAAAAATAGTGAATAATGCAATGTAACTGTACAGTAGCTTATATAATATATATATAATACAATTATATATATATTATATAAAGATTTCTTTGTATTGGACTCAATACAGCTTTTTTGTATTGAGTTCAATACAAAGTTATTTGAATTTCCCGCCCCGCCTCCTGCCCGCACCAACGCTTGCAGCGACGTCATCGGGAAACCCCGGAGATCGTCACTGTACACGCCGGATGAAGACAGAAGAGGACAGACGTCTCCGGAGGAGCTGCGGGGACAAGGTAGGTATTTTTTTTTCAGTTGTAATCCGATTGTCATACAATGTTGCATGACAATCAGATTGCACTGTAATGCGTGTTTATATTTTTAGCTACCCCGCGCCTGGTTCGGGGTAACCGATAGTAGCAAGTTTTCTTACCCTGAACCAGGTTCAGGCTAACCGCCCAGGTGGTTAAACTCATTATCCATTATGAAAGTTTTTGACAGATCACACTTATGGAATACAGTTGTATATTTCACCATAAATGAATTGACTTGCCTGTTTTTCCTCAGAGTCGGAAATAAGAAGGTGCAAATAAGTCTTCCAGACTCCCTGACCACATGGGAAGTGCAAGGATTCAGCATGTCTGAGAAAGGTGAATGTCTTAACCTTAGCGCACAGACTTTCCAATTTACTAAAATATATGCAATGAATGTGGCTGTGCTTTTCCTTCTAGTCAACTGCTTTGTCTACAAAGGCTTACCCTGCACTAATTCTGCATGTGATCTTCTAGGTATCTGTGTTGCTGATCCACTATCCTTAACAGTGTTTAAAGATTTGTTTCTGGATGTCCAACTGCCTTACTCCGTTGTGAGAGGGGAGCAAGTCCAGATTAAAGCAACTGTTTACAACTATCAAAATTACAAAGTCACGGTAATCAATTCATTTTCTTTACCCTAATACTTGAGATATAAAATACTTTTACATGCCTTATATGCCAATTAACATTCAAAAAAGTGCCCAAATTGAACCTGTCATACCAAAAAAATAATAATGTTTTTAGTGCCACCTATCAGGTAAATATCCCTTTTCCCAACATCCCACACTCCAAAGTATTAAGCTTTGTACAGATACTAAATTATCATCACTGAAGTGAAAATCTAGAGTCTGTACAGCTGTCAATAAACAACCAACAGCTAGTGGACACTACTTTTTTCTACCGTTTTTTTTTCCTCTTTCTCCTCTCCATAGCACAAACAGCACTGTCTACGCTCTCTCTAGAAATTATCATTTCCAGCAACAATTATTGCCACTAAAGCTTAACCCTCAGTTGGCAAAAAAATTGCCCATTTGGTTAGGAAGTGGCATTACTTGGGTGTGGAAATTAGGAGTTTAAATCAAGGCGTGCTGGACATGTGGAGGTTTCTTAGGTGTATTTAGCTTGGTACTGTGGCTATGTTAGACAGCACACACACATAGATTAGCAAATGATTGACCTCATGATTGACCTTAGGCTAATGACAGATGACCAAGCACATTCATTAATGATGCATTTTCCATTTTGATTGCAATGCCTTCTAAAATGATTATTTACTAGTATATTTCCCTTATAATTCTTTAAAACATAACTACTTTTTTAACAACACAAATTGCAAACAATTAATTCCCTTTGTTTGTCCAAATCATGTATTTTTCTTCCCCTACAAAAAAAAAATTATTTCAGAAACATCCAATTAGCTGTTTAAAAACAATGATAAAACTGTTTAAAAACAATGGTCTACACATGTGTTTTTATTCACAACTAAGGTGTGTGTGAATAGGCTTGACTTGCAGTGTAGATTTGACATTAGTTTAGGATGTTGAGGATAAGAAATAATTCAGGGATGCATCCACATTTGACCTACAATTGACATGCTTTAAGCTACTCTTGCACTTCTATAGGCATTTATAGAGATAAGAAGTTTTGAAATGAACAACAGCTGTCAGTCACTTATTCAGATTAAACATTGATTGTCTTGTGTGTTTGAAAAATTGAAGAAAACTCGGTATCCCAAAGAAAACTATAAAAATATGGAACATCAAGTATGTAAAATGTAATTATTTAAGTAATTTTAATTTTAAATGTTCGGATTATACCCTTACAATATGTTGTTACTGAATATTTCCTTTTAACAGTTAAATAATCATATATATGAACCCTGTTTATGTCTTATTGTTAACGTATAATAAATGTCAAATGTTGATTTTTATTTCCATGAGAACTGAGTATGAATCTCCTCTTTGCAGGGTTGTGTCAGTGTGTCAGTAAGTAAAGACGTCTGTCAGGTGAGCGATTCGTCCTCCAGTCGATACAAAAGGCCAAGGGGTTGCCATGATGAAATCCATCCACTGACTCCCAAGACATTTACTTTTAATCTTCTTCCTCTGGAACTTGGACTCCATCCTGTCACCTTCACCCTGGAAGTCCCCAGAAAGGATATTGTGATCAAGACCCTGCAGGTGGTGGTAGGTGCTTCAAAATAATCACAAAAAATGTCAAATTTTAAGACACAAACCAGGCCAAGGTAACCTAAGCCTATGGTAGATAGGTAGGTATGGTAACCTAAGTTGGTAGATTCAGGGACATGGGAAGCTAAAATTATGTACAGATTTCCTTGACAAGTTAGACTTAGTTCAGTAAACAACAGTATTATGGTCTCATTGGATTGTACACATCCACCATCATCATCAGCAGCAAAATGCATAAAATAAACAACGAATAAGAAAATGAAACACCACACACATGTGGAAAAAGTTTGGTGGTGGCCCTTTATTAGGGTTTTATATTAAAATTTAACTTGAACGTACAGGTAGTCCCTGAGTTACATACAAGATAGGGTTTGTTCTTAAGTTGAATTTGTATGTCAATCAGAACAGGTACATTATTTTAATAAAGGCAACTAGAACAGATGCTTGTATGAACATAATATTAGGCAGCACGGTGTCCGCTACTGTATAAAATCCTCACTTTGAGCTAATCACAAACAAAGCAAAAAAAAAAACTTTATGGAGCCTAGACATCCATTAACATCTGGAGCAAGAAAAGAAACAACTGTCTTGGTCATTAAAGAGTTACAGGAGGTTGCAGAAAGAGCTCACCCTCTAAGATCACCCAGAACCTCAGCTGTGTTTAGCAAAATATTTCTTCTGCAAGTCATGCGAACCACCGCCTTCCCCCCCTCCAGCCCTTGTTCATATCTAGGAGACGTCTGTATGTAACTGTAATCATAAACCTTGTATAACCAAAAATCATAGGCTACGTACACACGTGCAATATTGTCGTTGGAAACAAACGATTAATAACTGATCATCCGATAACACAGCTCATCTTAAAAAAAACATTTTTCACCTGCCACAGATTTGTTAATATATTTTGTGCATTTCAGGTCTGCTGAATCCAGAAATGACATGAGTTTCATTGAATTGGGTTTAGTTCCTGTGATACAGGAATCAGAATAGACGATTTTACCAACAAATTAAACCAACACAGCATATTATTATCAATTTTATTTACACAGATGTTTTGCATTTTATATAATAAATGTAGCATTATTTTCATGAAACTTTCATTTGCCTTCTTTTTATTTATACATTTTTTTTTTTTACAGAAATATGAGTTCTTCAAGAAGAAGTTGTTTAAATGACCCTAATGTATTTTGCTACATTTGTGGTGAATATTCTCAGCAAAAACAGAGAAGAAACATTACAGAATTTGTGAAACAAGCATATCTTGCATATTTTGGTATTAAATTGGGGGACCAGGATAAGTATTGGGCTCCCCATATGGTATGCAAAACTTGTGTAGTGTGTCTACGTCAGTGGAAAAATGGAAAACTGAAAAGTTTGAAATTTGGTGTACCTATGGTATGGAAGGAGCCCAAAACTCATCATAATGATTGTTATTTTTGTGCTGTGAATGTAAAAGGTTTCAATCGTTACAAGAAAAACAAATGGGAGTTTCCTGATTTGGAATCAGCAAGATGACCTGTGCCGCATGGTGCTGATGTTCCCGTACCAGTGTTCAGTACACTCCCTGATTTTCCTGTATCTGACATGGAGGATTTACAGGGTTTGGAGTGTAATCAAGGAGTTAGCAGTGGAAGTTAGTATGAAAAAGTGTTTCATCAAACCAGCAGTTCTCCCAAGAAGAGCTCAATCATTTATTACATGACCTAAATCTGTCAAAACAAACATCTGAACTTTTAGCATCCAAGCTAAAAGAAAAGAACTGTCTGAGACCTGAAGTTAAAATAACGGTTTAAAGGCCAAGAGAGGTGACACTCCTACTATATTTCACTGAAGATGGAGACTTTGGCCCTGATTTATTAAAGTTCCCCAAGGCTGGAGAGAATACACTTTCATCAGTGAAGCTGGGTGAAACAGAAAACCTGGAATGGATTTCCTATAAGTCATTAGCTATTTGTTAGCAAATGTTTTCAATTCTGGACCAGATCCATCCCAGGTTTGCTGGATCATCCAGCTTCACTGGTGAAAGTGTATTCTCTCCTGCCTTGGAAAACTTTAATAAATCAGGGCCTTTGTGTACTGTTGTAACATCCCTGGACTACTAGCCCATATGGGAGTACTAGAATACAGAGCAGAAGACTGGGGGCTTTTCATTGTTTGAAATTGGTTGAAAAAGTTTGAAATTGGTTTTACTGCATAATGGCAACTCCTATGCATCAATTCCAGTCGGTCACTCAACAAAACTTAAAGAAGAGTATAAAAATATCAAATTGGTCTTACAAAAGATTTGCTATCATGAACACCAATGGCCCATATGTGTTTATTTAAAAATGGTGAACTTCCTACTTGGACAGCAAAGTGGATACACAAAGTACCCATGTTTCATCTGCTTGTGGGATAGTAGAGCAAAGCAGGAACACTGAAAAAAAGTGACATGGCCTCCAAGGGAAAACATGAAAAAAGATGCAGCAAACATCATTAACGAGCCAATGGTTGACAAGGAAAAAATCATTTACCCTTCACTACACATGAAGTTAGGACTAATGAAGCAATTTGTTAGAGCTCTGAACAAGAACGATGATTGCTTTAAATACATTTGTAGATTCTTCCCTGGATTGAGTACTGAAAAATTAAAAGCAGGAATCTTTGATGGTCCCCAGAATCCAAACTGATAAATGATTCAAATTTCACAGGTTACATGACTGATACTGAAGATTCTGCCTGGCACAGCTATGTCATGGTTGTCAAGAACTTCTTGGGTAACCATAAAGCAGAAAATTTTGAAGAACTGGTACAAAACTTGCTCTTAAACTTTAAAAATTTGTGTGCTACTATGAGCATAAAGGTACATCATCTCCATAGCCATTTGCAAAAATTTCCAGAATTTACCCTGGGTACTCTGGTTTCCTCCCACATTCCAAAAACATGCAGTTAGGTTAATTGGCTTCCCCCCAAATTGACCTTAGACTGTGGTAAGTACATATGACTATGGTAGGGACATTAGATTATGGAGCCCCTTTGAGGGACAGCTAGTGAGATGACAATGATCTTTGTAAAACACTGCGTAATACGATAGTGCCTTATAAATACTGGCTAATAATAATATAATAATAATATGCACATTTATTTCATCCACGTTTTGCAATGTGCTTCCTTTTTATTATGCAGAAAGAGAAGGACTAGGGTCTGTTATCTGTGTTGTTGCACTGGTCTGCCATCAATATAACTCCATGTTTTTGAAAAACAGTAAAAAATTGTTCTGGTGATGACTTCTTCTTCTTCTTTCCCAAAACAGCCTGAAGGAATTCAAGAAGAAAGGAGCGCAGGATTTACTCTGGATCCACAGGGACTTCGTGGTATGTTCTGCTATTAAGCATTTTTATATTCTCCTGTAAAGGGTCAATAAAGTCGAAAGATTTATTTCATTTATCGATGAAGTCTGCTGGGCACTTCATGGGTAGGATCCACCTACCTGATCACTGTTGAGTGTTCCAACACCTGCTATTTTTTTTTATAATATAAAAAAACAATTCAGCAGGAATGGTGAGGACATAAATGCATCATGTAGTGGGGTTACACAAACCATACAAGAGTAATGCACACTGTATATGCCATGCCACAATATTACAGCTGCATATATCCTACTAGTATCCAATTTTATATTTTTTAAACAATATTAAGCATATTTTAATACAGTAGTTACTGTACAGTGTTAGTATAGGTGTGTGAATAGTTAATAATGAAAACAGGACAAAGCAACAGGTTCAGTATAATTGTGGCCCCTGCACACACTCCACTTTACTTCATTGCCAGCTATTCCATTTGCCAATCAAAAATTCCTGTGTAAGATCAAAGTGGTGATTGGCCAATAGTCTGTATCACTGCTGTTACATGGGTATGCATCCCATTTTCCCTATACCCAGAAGTACCAGAAACTTAAATTTACTACAGATGAGGGAATGGAGCATTAGGCAGAGAAGGGAGAGCAGGGAAGATTAGAATCTAGTGGGGCCTCCAAAGATTTTGGGCACTATATCAACAGTACAGCATAACACAGAGGAAGTGTAGGGCAACACTCTGAGACAGTCAGACCACTAATACTTTGTACAGTGCTGTCCTACTCTTTGATTGCCCAGTAATAGGATAGGGAAAAGTTCTGGACTAGGATGCATTACTGAACAGTAGCATATTCTTGATGTGAGGTCCTGGCTGCAATGTCCGATAAGCGTGCCTGAATTGCAAGACATAAGAAACAAGCCTTGACAGATAAAATTGATTACGCAAAACATATTTCAAGCTGTTTTGCAGAGATAGAAATTTTAGTTAGAAACCAGAAATGTAGGAAATCATTATATGGAATAGCAAGTAGAAACCATTCAGGCAGTACTGCCTTATTAAACAAAATATTACTCAGAAAGACTCTTTAGATTTTCTAAAGCTTAAAGTCAGCAAAACTTTCCTTTTAATTTAAATAATATTATTACTATTTTTTATAACACCAGGAATAATGAAGAGGAATCAAGAAGTGGCCTTCAAGGTTCCAACAAATATTGTTCCAAAATCGAACATTGGCCGCATCCTCTCAATCAACGGTAATCCACCACCTGCACAAGTTCCAAAAGCCATTAAAATACAGTCAAAATTTCCACTGTACTTTGCAATCATCTGCTTAGCAAAATGGCCCTTGGACCCTTTTGTGTCCAGAACTGCTAATAATACAAAAAACTGGCATTAGGGCTCTAATTATAAAACGGGTGGTATGCGGAGGAATCTGACATCCCTCAAATATTCCCCAATGGGAATCAATTCCCATTGAAACACATGGACCTGGACCGCCAGGGGATATATTTTTTATAAATAGAGACCTTAAAGTGTTTTTGTTGCTGTCTGTTTCCTCATTGTGAAAATTTCCCTTAACATCCTGATAAAATCCAGTGTGTAATAGGAAGTCTTAACAAGGACATAAAGAGCAATAAAAACATGATAGAAATTCTCACATTTGACTACTCTACCCAAAACTAAAATTTGGGCTAGTTAATGTAAAAAAATAAGTGTGATTCATCTGCCTCTTGTTCTTGTTATGAACTACAGGGAACATTCTGGGTGAAGTGATAGACACGATTGTGAGTGGGAAGAGCATACAGACTCTGGTCAGTATTCCAAAAGGCAGTGCAGAGACTGAGCTGATGAGAGTGGCTCCTATCTTCTATGTCTATCATTACCTGAAAACCAAGAATGAGTGGAGCCTGCTGGGTACCAACACCTTCATGATTCAGATAGAAATGAAAAGGAAGCTGAAAGATGGTAAGTGGGATTGACACTGCCATGTAGCTTTCCTGGTACTAATTTTTCATGTCAACACAATAATCATTTTTCCCTCCAGGTGTTTCTAGCATTCTAGCCTTCCGCAATGGAGACCATTCGTACAGCCTGCGGAGAGACAATGACCCTAGTACCTGGTACGGATGACAGATATTTCTGTTAATTTTTATGTCCCTATTCTTCTTTTTCTTTTTACTAGAAAAATGTCAAAATGCAAAAAAATCTAGAAACAGAAGTAAATGATTGCACTGTTCTGTGATTGCATCGTATGTACAGAGCAAACAAAGCAGCTAACAATAAACAGTTCTTTAATGCAAGTATAATCAAATGCAATCACCTCAAACTTTACTGCAGCTTCTTGCCACAATTCTATGTTTTGCAATTAAATGAAGCAAAATAAATCAACCTAGACATCACATTTCAGTTTTCCATTGTTCTTTCCCTTGCTAAGCAGTTAAAATTTAGCTTTGGTTCCTCCTCCCCAAATGAAACTGGAGCTTGGTACATCAGATCATCATTCAAAATTGTGGCCACGCTAAATTTAGTATTACATTGTAACACTAATAAGCCAAAATATGTTATGTTATTTAATTTGTAAATTGCTACTTATCTCACTTCTTGGTGATGTGGTTACTTTATTAAGAGCATTGATCACACTTTATTTATGTCCCAGGTTAACAGCTTTTGCTATGCGCATCTTTGGTGAAGTTCAGAAATACGTATCCTTGGATCACATGTCTGTGTGTAACAGTCTGATCTGGCTGATTGAGAAATGCCAATCCAGAGATGGATCCTTCCAGGAAAAGTCCTCTGCAAGCCCTGTCAAATTGCAGGTGACAAAATGCAAGCAATAGTCATTTCATTACCTGAGAGAAGAGTAATAGCAGGTTGCAGATAACTGTAGATGTCAAGCAAATTTTTAAGCGTTCTTCTATATACTTGAGTCTATCTATCTATCTATCTATCTATCTATCTATCTATCTATCTATCTATCTATCTATCCGATAAATTAATCTTATAAATAAATACATGAATACTTGTAGAAGTTGGTGGAAATGTGTTTACAATCAAGGTTATTTACTTTTTCAATTGTTTTTCAGGGGTCGATTCCCAGGGAGGCGGCTGAGAAGACTCTGTTTCTGACAGCATATGTCATAATTGGGATTCAGAAGTCCTTGCACATATGTCAGCTTGCTGTAAGTCAGGAGGAACACAAAGAGCATAGTGAATGTCTTTAAACACAAAGGAGGCAATACATGTCATACACTGAGCTTTTTCTTTTCGTAGATTCCTATTTATTCCTTTTCTGGTAACATCTCTAACATTTTGAATTACCTTTCACTTTCTAGTTGCATTGGTCACCTGTCAGGTTCTTATTCTTCCACAATCTTTACAATGCTTTTAACAAAGGCTTTGGCTCAAGATCCTTTTTTACCTTGCCATATTGCAGCATTTATTTTGTACACTTGTAATTAAGTTTTATTATTACTTATGTGTCTTTGTTACTGTGGGTGTATAATAACTTTTTGTTTTATCCCAGCAAATAGACAATGCACTGAGACTGGCCGTAGACTATCTGTCCAGACAGGCCTCCAGTGCACAGACTACATATACCATGGCAGTCTGTGCATATGCGCTCCACATTGCAGATGCGAGGATACAAAGTAAACATCAAATAATGACAAAATTAAAGGGGGAGGCGCTCACTAAAGGATCCAGTAAGTCAATGTTACGATTATCATCAGTATTACTATGTCTATACAGATGTCAGGCTATTGGAAAGCATGCTTACAGGCACATTTGGTATTTTAACAGATTTACATCGTATCAATTGAGCTTAAAAAAATAAGTATACCCTGTTCAGAATTTACCCACAAAATCAAAATGTTTATGACTGTCCTATTAAAATTTTGCTTTATTGCTATTTGCTTCACAAATCTATGTCAGCAGAAAAACACTATTGTCAAGCAACCCCTTTAAACAGAACTTCAGTCAATCTTGTTTTTAGTTTGGATTTTGATCAAGCAGAAAAGTCTGTTTTTTAAGTAAGCATAATTCAATTAACTTTACAACAGTAAAAACCTGAGAAGTGTATGTATTCCACCTTTCCCCCCTTCATCCAAATCTTATGGAGGAAAACATATAAAAGTTATCATTTCACTAAAAATAATGTAATAATGCAATATAAACTTTTTTTTCTTCTAAGTGTATATTTAATAATGGACATGTGGCAGACACATTTTCTTGAAATGTTACTTTCTCTGATTTGGTTGCATAATAGATAACATCCATAATAAACCTGGAGTGATGAGGCAGGTAAAACACGTGACTGGAGGGAGCTCAGATTTTCACCAGCTTCTTACCTAATCACCTTAGAACATTTCCAGATGCTGCACAGCCCCCATTCTAAACTCCCCACCACAATGACACTACCACACTATGGCCTTTATTTATTAAAACTCTCCTGGGCTAACCTGCAAACCTGTAATGGATTTCTTCAAAATCATTTGCTATTTGCTAGCAAATGTTTTCAACTCTGGACCAAATCAATTACAGGTTTGCTGGATCACCCAGCTTCACTGTTGAAAGTGAAATAAATCAGGGTCTATTTTGGAGTTTGAATGGACAAAACAGCTGCTTTATTATTAACAACAACAAGTTTAAACCATTACCATATAAAAATAACTTCCTAACACAGATACATAAATATTTTAGGTATAACTCTTTATAAAATACTGAAATACAATCTGGATACCATTCAGTAACAATTTCCAACCACATAACCCGTAACAATACCATATATTTTACTACAAACTCCCAACCTCTTGCAGGTTCTTGAAAGCACCTTTTAAGCTTTAGAAAATACCTCTTGGGGTCTGCCACCACCTTACCAAGTACTGCTCTCATCAGCAAGACACTGCCATGGGAACAAAGTTTTCAAAAACATGTAGCCCCATTTCCCATCTAGACCTTCCCTATTCATCAACCATAACTTTACGTAAAAATTTGGACACTCTATACCTCTGATAGGTCCCTTAACAGCAAAACTGTACTCCCACAATACTGCCTTTGAGGACTCCTAAATGCCAAATTCAAAATACCCCACCCCAGGAAGCAAACCATAAAGGGAGGGCAGGCAGAGCACGATTTCTCTAAATGTCCTCTACTTCCCTCTTCTTAGCTTTATCACCTCCTGACCCCACCTATCCCCCTAATCCAACATTTTCCTGCTTTCCACTATTTAACCCTTCCTTTGCTGTTTCCCTGAGCCCCCTGTCATGCTCGTATGGTGATCAACTTTATGGCAGGAATGACATTCCCTGTTCCTTGCTGCAAAAATGACCTGCCTGATACAACACAACACATACAAACCTAGAAGTGGACGTTAAGCTTCACTTTAATAACTTCTAAATCACTAACCCACAATTAATACACAGCTCAGATGTTCATCTGCACTACTGAAAATCAGCTTTACATACAGGCAATGAGAGTTTTTTTAGATTTCACCATTTTCAGTTTACATAATTTCACAGTGGTAGAGCCACTTTAAAGTGAAACTTAACTTTAAATTTAACAAACAAAAAACAAAACAATAAAACAAACATACCTGCTTGACTGCAATGTTTTTTAGTATGCTGAGCTGTGCTTGCAACTCGGTGAACAATCCTGGCATAGTTTTTAATTTGTTTAAAGTAGGAGTCCCCAAGAGATGGCACTGTTTTACTGCTTGTGTAGATATCGAGGCACTGAAGTTTTTTTAGCTTCTCCTCTAGACATCATGCTGCTAGCTATGGTTTATATATACATTTGTCATGTTAGGATAAAAGAGACCTCACAGTAATAGCAGTGTTCTGCCATGGGATAAGCATGGGAAGTCCACTGTGTGCAGTGTATAGCAAAATATAGCAAAGTGACAAAAGACACTTGCAAGTCTAAAATCAAAGTTCTGGCTATTGGTGGCTTGTTTTAGCTCTACACTGCACAGAGCGCATACATGGCCGCAATGGACAATGAGCATGTGCAGAAGTTACATTGTCAGTGGCCATCTGGTCCAGGGGACCTCTGTAGACCTGGAAGTCAACCATGGAGTCGGCGGCTGTGCCAATGACAGGATCCTGGACCTGTCATCGCTGTATGGAGCCTGGACACAGATAAGTCTGTGCCATTATCTACAAGTATTCTTTGTATGTCTTTCTTAGAATCATTGATAACTCCTCCACAGTACCTTGTTTTCGTTTATATTAGAGACCATTTAGGATGTTCTCAGCTCTAAAACGAGTCATAAATTGTGTAATATTTTTGATCGATGCCTATTTAAACATCAAATGAAGTTTAACTGAATAAATATCGAATGAAAAGGTGGGAAGATAGTCAGTTGGAAAGTGTTCAGGCTTTTTTTTCTTTCAATTGGTTAACCATCATATTAAATTTGAAACCATTTTGGTGTTATGACTGATATTTTGACTGAGATCACTGAGATATTTATAACTGAGACCACCTATGAAACAAGTGGATAGAATCATGAATAATTGTATTCGATTGAAATAAAATTATTAAATTACTTACTATGTTGATTGCATAAAGAAGAAATCAATGGCATAATGGCAATATGACAACCTTATGTTTTTTTATTTGTAGGTTATCCCCCAGTTTATAGATATTGGAAAGATACATTAAAGAAATTTGACCCAGCTTCACCTAGTTCAGAAACAGCGATGATGGTAGAGACAACAGCGTATGCACTGTTGGCTGTACTGAAATCTGGTGATTATGAATATGCTAAACCGATAGTCCGATGGCTGAAAGAACAGCAGCGGTATGGAGGAGGATTCTTCGCAATACAGGTGTGAACACCATCATACAGCCAAACTGCTTGCTGATTTTTAATGGGGAGTAGGCACTGTCATCTTCAGATGAATATTATTGTGCATATTCAGGGAAGTTGAGTAAGAAAAATTCTAAGGAGAACCTGTATTCACATGATAACGGAAAAGTGCAATAGGGATAATATGTGATACCCAGTACAACTAAACTATATGTAACCTGTAATCTGTAATTGATTCCCAGGACACTGTCATGGCCCTGGAAGCACTGACAGAATTTGCCATCTTGGAGAAGAAGCTCAACCTAAACATGGACGTGTCAGTCTCCTACAGAAGAGCAGGCCATTTCAAAAACTACCAGCTTACTGAAAGAAATCCTTTCACAAAACCTGTTGAGGTAATAGCTAAGTGAGTCCACCATAAAAGCAAGTTTGACAGTTTAGCAACTTCATTTTTTTGTAGGATAGCCATGTGACCGCATACCATAAAGTTTTTTTAATACCAGGGAATTATGGGAAAGGAGGCAACAGTTATCTTTAATAGTTCAGCAGCTTAATTCTTTATCCTTCTAATCCTATTACTGCTCCTTTTAAGTGTCATCTATATATTAGATATCCTTATCTTTTTCCCAGGTTCCTATTCTAGAAGACCTTATCATCAGTACAAAGAGTGCCTATGGAATCGCTACTGGAAATGTATGTACATGCTGTATATGCAGGGACAGACGGAGCTGTGTGATTGTTTACATGCAATTTATTCTGTGTCATGCATACTGTTTAAAGGAAAGCAAAATATCCTTGTGATTAGGGCTATGGATGCAGCTTGTTACTTGTGTGCCCTGTAATAGGAAAGAAACTGCTTCACTTGAAGCCCAATCATGCAGGTGCTCTGCTTTGTGGCAGAGTCCCTGTAAAATAGAATTAACCAAAAGATACCGAAGAGTCAACTGCAAATTTAGCAGTGCTGGGTTATAAGTATGCTATCTGTTACCAGCACCAAACTTTCTTCATTTAAATTAAAGCTTCACCCAGACACTGGAAGTTCGGTTTCTAGTGATGGTCGGCAAGCTGGACGATTTGTTCAACTCACTATCCTCCACAAGTGATTGAAATATCAGTACCTGGGTAGAGTATTGCTTTAAATACCCCCCTATAGCTCTTTATAGTTACTGCCTGGTAGACTTAGTCCCCTGCCATAATCCTCCAGGGGCATGCAGCAATCCCTTCTTCTTGGATGTTACACAGCGCTAGTCTAAACAGAAGGCATTAGTTGGTGATGGAAAAAAAAATTAAAACTTTATGTATAAAGAGCTGTCTGTGTGTACCAAGCTATTTGTCCTCCCTGTTTAAACAATAATCATATTTTGAATGTGTCTTCATCACTAATAACAGCCAACATTTGTACCTTGCAGGTGAGGACTGTGTATAACATCATCAGCCCTCCTCAGGAAAACTGCCGGTTTGACCTGAAGATTCAGAAGAAACTCCTCTGTAAGCAATATGATATCTTCATGTTTTATGCTCTTCGTGCTATGTCCACAGTTGTTCCAGACACTAACAATAGGCTGGTGGTTACTGCTACTATGGAAGAATTCATAGGAACTGCTACAGATAATAGTGGCTTACTTCTTTTCCTGAATTTTTATTAATTTTACAGATAGTAAAAAAATATCACTTAAACAATACTCACAATACTTGAAGAGCCATAATAAAAAGCCCAACTGTACAGTCCAAAGAGCCAGATTCTAGATTCATAGCTCAATATTAGACATAACAAGAAAAAGCTCTGTGATCCCAATTACAATACCAAAAAAATGCATGTGCAGGAGTCATGTACAGTGGTCGTCTGATGAGGTTCATCAATCTGACATGGTGGGTCCATGAACAACAATCGGGAATGATTGCTATGCAAGTGAATGGAAGGGAGCAAAACGAAGTGCTGCTCACTCAACCCCCCTCCATAGATCAGAACAAGTGCTGTGTGTACAGTGCTCATTTGTTCATCTGTCACCATCTGTCATTAGAAATGAAATACTTATGTATTTGTTTCTTTAGATAAACTAAAAAAGTGATACAAATGCTTGTTTTTATGGGTTGTGTTACTGTTTAAACACCAGTAAAGGTATATTCAAGTAGAGTATCCAAATACAATCAATATTTATTTGAAATTCGAAAAAAGGGAAAGGATGTTTTGTGCTCCATTATCTGCTGATTTAGCCGGGACTGGAGAACTTAATATACTTACAGATAATTTGAAACATGCAGCTGGAAGGGTCTGTGTCAGGCTGGGACTGAAATGTAAAGTTGTGTTGTAAAGAAGTCATCATCATCTTCATCATTGCTATCTGCAGTCACTGGAGTTCATTGTGCTAGAATATATGTAGGAACAGCATATATCACAGCATGTAATAGCTTATTCTGGTGGTCCGCTCGTTAAATAATGTAGCCCACTACCTTAACCCCCCTAGCGTTCTAATTCTGTCAGTTTTTTGATGCAAAAAGTGATCCAATTGTTTTTTTGCATAGAAATTTTTGTTTATATTGTGGGCCTGTAAATTTTAGGATTACCTCTCGGATATGATAATTATATTTATTTGTTATAATCATAAATTATAATATAATACATAATTATAAATAATAATTAAAAAAAAAATAATGACATATTAGACAACAATGTAATCTTAAAATAAAATTAAAAATTAAAAATGTACTTTTATTTTTATTTCATGTTGTGTGGTGTTTTTGTACTGAAAAACCATTTAAAAGCAGATTACATTGTAATCTGCTTTTAAATTTCCTGCCCGGACACACCCCCCCATACATCACCACTCACATCACCCGGAAGATGACTCATCCTCTCGGGTGAGGGAGGTGCTGCTCCTCCTCCTCCCGGGTGCTGCTCTGCATCTCCAGAGAGATGCAAAGGACAATGCAGGAGCTTCACATTTCACTGCAGATGTGAGCAGCAATAGCAAATTCCGAGATGGTCACCCCCGGAATTTGCTATTGCTGCTCGCATCTGCAGTGAGATGTGAAGCACAATGCAGAAGTCCTACATTGTGCTTCTCACTGGTGATGCGAGCAGCGGCGTGGCCGGGACCCGGGTGGTATTTAAAAGCAGATTACTCAGTAATCTGCTTTTAAATTTACTGCCCGGCCACGACGGACCGGCGCCCTGGCATAACAGCGGGACCATCCAATCGCCCCTGGAGCGTGGGGCAAAGGTAAGGGGGGCTTCTAAAGTTACCCCGAGTGTGACTCGGGATTACCACTTTTTGCATGTAAAAGCCACCCCGAGTCACACTCGGAATTACCGCTAGGGGGGTTAATTACTTTTTGCTGTTTAATGGGCAATTCTTTAATGCGTCACTTGTTACAACCACTGTGTCATCCTTGTGAATAGGAAAAAAATAAATAAATGTTCATATTTTTGTAATAACACAGTTTGTACAGTTCTAAAATTGACTGGTATTTCTATAGTCTCTCACTGACTCTCAACCACGTGATTTCACTGTTGTGTAAAAAAATAAAAAGCCCCAACAAAGCAGCTAAATGAAGAAGTCTTTCAGTTGGAGTCTTTTTTTTTAATATAACAGTTTATTGGGATATAACAGCAATAACTGGGATCCAGAGAAATGCGCAGCATTAGGCCTGATTTATTAAAGCTGGCCAAGGCCGTATGAAAGTGTATCCTCTCCAGCCTTGGAGGGCTTTGATAAATCAAGCCCATTGTGTTTATGATGAATTCTGAGCATTTTTTTAATGAATAATATAAATTCATATGGAGACACCATTTTAGTAGCACAGTATCTGATCTACATGTGCAAACCTAGTAGTCTTACTGTCCTTTTTTTAATACTCTGTGTCACTGACCCCAACTATGAGTGTAGATAAGGAAAGTCAGGGTGAAATCCCTGCTATTTACTTCTTAAGTGACTAAGAAAACAGTGAAATACTGGGATCAACATGGTAACCAGGGAACTTCTGTTTTCAAAAGACAAGGTAGCAATAGTATGTTTTTTTATTTTGTCCATAGACATGAGAGGATTGAAGTCCTTACAAAAGGTATCCAATGTGCTTCCTTTACCCAGGGGTTAAGTAGATCGCTTCCACAACCTCACAATGCAAGCACTGTGCTCAAAGTTCTTTTCTTGATTAATCTCTACAAAATCCTTTCATTGAGCATAAATAGTGTCTTACAAAATTACTGGTCTGCTGAACCAAATATGCCCAGCGCAAACCTGAAAGCAACCATCATAACTTATTCTCATCACAGCTGTTTGTCCACCATATCATATTTGCTGCCCACACATTTTCTCCTTCTCTTTCATGTTTAGCAGAAGACCAGTCAATATTCAGTGATGATACGTCTCAAGTTCTGCTCCTGGAAGCCTGTGCAAAGTAAGATTTCAAAACTAGAACCACATTTAATTATTACAATGTAATTTCTACTATAAGGATGGGTGTTTGATGGATGGATTTGTGTTGGATTAATACATGATGAATGGAGGGATTGATAATGAATGAATTAAAAGATGGTTGAATGAATGGATCCATGGACAATTTGATGGAGCAGATACATAGACATACAATAATTTACCAGCACATGTTTGTGCACTTTTTTCAGCCTGTTGGAATTAAGTATAAATATCTTTCAGGTATAAACCAAAAGAAAATGAAAATGCAGTCTCAGGACAAGTGGTCATGGAGATCATATTGGTTACTGGCCTTATAGCTGATGAGAAAAACTTGAATGAGGTGATTATTTTTAGAAAAGTATTAGCAATATTTACATTTTTAAAAGCCAATGAGTGACCCAGGGTGACTTCTGATTCATAAAGCATCAATAGGAAGTTTAAAGTAGGAAATAAACATCCTACTATTAATTAAGGTGGGCAAAGTATCTAAATTTTAAATAACATTAATCTCTCGAAGTGCAATCTGAATTCCGATTGGTCACCTGAGGTTTTAGCAGCATCTCGCTTATGTGTGTTTAAAATGTAGGAGTCCTTTTTTCATTATTACTTTCTGTTTGCAGCTCATTAACAGAGTGGACCAGTATGTGGTGGATTACAGTCTTGAAGATGGAAAAGTTATTCTCCACTTTGATTCGGTATGTCATCCTCACAAGTAGAGCCAGTTTCAGTTTAGTGTTCCTTATAATAAACATTGCTGTTGTTTTTACTTTTTGACACAGATCGAATCCAGTGATTACATCTGCACCACCCTGCTGGTCAGGAAGATATTTAAAGTAGGCTTAATAAGCCCTGGGATCTTTAAAGTGTATGAATTCCGAGCACCAGGTAGGAAAAGGTTTAAAAAGGTTTTGTAGTCTCCAAACCAATCTGAAATATCTGCTGAATCTAAATTTATGTCAGGGGTCTTAGAAAAAAAATACACTTAGTGGATTTTCTTTTCATAGAGCCAGTAAAGTGCTAACAGTGTGACTGACTGGAGATGCGTTCTGATAATCATCTTATTCACTAATACAAAATGCAGCATATGCAGTGTGGTCACCTGTAGTAACCAATCACATTAAAGTTTTATGGTAACCTAGGGCCAATGGATGGCAACATCACCTTTTTTCACATCATTGTTACTGTGCAAACTTCTGAAATGAATAATCTGATTTACACACCTGTCTCCTATATATTTCCCTATTTTTGTCACACTAGATCAAGCGTGTACCACCTTCTACAATCTGTATGCTGATGACAACCTGGCAAGAGTTTGTACAGGAGACACTTGTAAATGCATAGAAGGTAATTTATTCTTTATATATTATCTTTCCAGATGTCATTAGGTATAGAATCTAGTTAGAAGTATAAACCTTTAACTGTCTGTCCTCTGCAGGTGGATGTCCCAAACTGAAAAACAAACTGGACACAACAACGACCGCAGATCAGAGAAAAACCACGGCCTGCAATGGTGAAATCACATACGGTGAGCACAGCTGCTGAGTACATCTAAAAAATATTTATTAATATGATGATCTGTTGCACTATACCTATAAAGTTTATCTCCTGTGTGGTATTTATAAGGTGCAAATACTCTTCAAATGACAAAAAATGTATTTAAATTAAAACTTTCATTATGCTAACAAGTGAATTTGTAAAAAAACAACACATTAAGAACACTATAAAAAGTGTTATTGTGAGATCAGTCTGTTATTCCTAGCTACTTCCTCCACTTGATGGGTCATGGCCAGGGGAGGTGGGACCATCTCTCCTAGCTTTGAAATGAAAACACCACCAACCCTGCTTACCAACCAAACATACCCAATAATGACACAGACACCAATATGCACTTAATGGCTGGCAAGCAACTGTTTAATAAATATAATAATAACTAACCTTATAAATAACCAATAAATAACCCATAAAAAACAAATGATTAACAAATAAATAACCCAATAAATATAAATTAACTTATAACCCCACTTTTACAATAAACTTTCACGAATAAAAGTAACCAAATTCGCCACCCAATAAATCTAACTAACTAATAATCGTATATTCCAATTATTACACATAACTATCATGCCATTAACCATCTAAATATTACCACCGATACCAAGACTTAAATTTCCCCAACTAACAAACCAACCAGGGTGCAGGTTTCAAAAGGCAAAATCCGCTCCACCAGTAAGTTAACCTTTAAGCAACTCCACAACAGGCCCTAGCCACCCAGCACAGCCTCAGGGGCCACGACCATCCTTTACCATAAATTGGGGTGGACTCTACCAAAGAAGATCCCCCCAGCCACAAACCATCACAAACCATGCACAGGATCTTTGCCTTCCAAAACCCCAACTGCCACAGCGTTCAGGAGTGACACCTCACACCTGAGCGCTCCTCCACACCTGCAGGGCACGCTGAATAGTGTCCTGGATCCCCAGGAACCACATGTTAGTCCCCACAGCATTAAAATGAACACCGTCTCTCCTAAGATACCACCACGTTTCCTCTTTCAATTCTTTATGCCGTACCACAATGCCACTATTGCGCGCCACAAACCTACCAACCTCCCTGTTGACCTTAACCCTGTATTTATACACCTTCGCCACCGACCTGGCCCTCCTCCAATTAGTTCTGGCATACATACTTATGTACATGAGGGTCAGATATCTTAAGTTCTATATATAATATTGAAATCAGCTTCCCGGGTAAAGGAGTCCTTAGACATTCATGTTTTGTTTTTGCATTTTGATTATAGCATATAAAGTGCAGATTGTTCAGGAGGATGAAGATGGAGATTTCCTGAAATACACTGCAAAAATCTTGGATATATTCAACAAAGGTGAGAACATTTGAACTTTAAATAGGGATGCAAAGCAGAAGGGGACTTTTTCTGCTGAATTTGGACAAAATTTAGGTTTGGTTAAATCTTTTTGGCATAGTTTCAAGGACTACACCTGCATCTTGATGCATTTCAGGGACTACACCCTATAATAGTCTTTATTCTAAGCTGATGACTGGCAGTGAGCTGCCTTTTATAATCCAGACTGCACTCTATTAGTTTCAAAGAACTTTTGAAGCAAGTTTCTTCCCTAGTGATGGTGAATGTAGAATTTACAATCTGCACCCAGTGTCCACATTCGCTGTTTTCTTGACATTTTTTTTGTAGCCAAGATAGTAAAAAAGAATCCTCCAGTTTCATCTGGAGGTATATTATTCATGGTTGACTAATATGACATGCTAAAATGTCTGTATTGAAGGCTTGTTAATCACTTAGTCCTAAAGGGTGGAATGCTAAAATGTAGGGTCATTCTTAAGCCAAAAACTGCTTACAGTTTGTATTTGTGATATTTTTCTGGGTGCTATACAGTACAACTCAGCAGAAATCACTGACATTTTCTGTCATAACAGTAAAAGAGAAAATGTATCCATTGGATGGATATGGATCCATTATGCTTTAAAAGTGTTGATTATTGATCAGATTGAATTGTTTTGTATTTAAAAAAATCACACAATACAACATGGACTTTGCCAATCCTTTTCAGTTTCCTTTTGGGTGGATTCTTTACAACTTTTCTGTCCTCAATCCATTCCTTGCCATATTAATCATCCATTTTATGCTTTCAGCCTTGCACATTTGCGATAACATTTATCTTCAAACCTCCAGGCACAGCACTAGTTAAGGTGAACAAACAGATTCGCTTCATCAAGAAGAGAACATGCAGCAGCTTTGACCTGGAGAATGGGCAGCAATACCTGATCATGGGGAAAGATGGGATTCAGATCCGGGAAGAGCTAGAGTTTCAGTAAGTAGTGATATCTCAAGCTGTGTTCTCTGCTAAAACACTTGAAGCATCATTGACCGATTCCCCAACAGCTGCATAGAAGTCGCATGGAGCTATTATATCCCTCTAGTGTTATTTGTAGCAGACCTCTAATAGGAGCCCAGTTTGGTAATTCTAATCATTCATTCATTCAGAGTAAAATCACAAACACTTGAAATTACAATAGTATGAATAATGGTTCAGTAATAATTTAGGTCCAGTTACAATGGTCACCTTCTTGCTTCCTATATCTATGGGGACTGGGGTCTAGTAGTCACATCTCCTTGTTATAGTTACCTTCAAAAGCCCCCAACAGGTACAAAATCACACAGATCTCTGAGAGGTTTTTGCCTTGCAGTATATATGGCTCTTGCAGTCTTTCCACTGTGTACCTCAAGTCTTAGTTCCAGTGTGGGGTGGGGTGGGTGTGGCTGCTGACAACCTATGCAGTCACTGAACTTTGTATGTTGCCATGGTGGTTCTTGAGTTGTGTCTGGGTCATTGCTGCATTTTTTTGAAAATTCAGATTTGTTCATCCAGAATAGTGTGTCCAGTACTAAGAATGAGAGTTGATCTTATAATATCTATATAATATTTTGGTAACCAAGTCTAGTTTTCGCCTCTACTTTGTTGTAGGTACGAATATCCGCTGGAGTCTAGTTCCTGGATAGAGTGGTGGCCGGATGATTCTTGCACCAGTTTGCAATGTAATCGATTTTTGGGTGTGTTAGAGGACTTCTCTGAGAGTTTCTTGCTGGAAGGATGTCAATAATCTTTTATTCATGCTCCAACCCATTATATATGCCACCTACCCTGTTCCGTGCTGTTATAGTGTGCTACAAACCCTACATCTAATATAGTCAATCTGAAAACAAATCAGACAGGTCAGTGTAAGAGATGGTGTAAATAAACATGAACGTTTTGAAACCTTGTCCCAGTTTGGATTCTGCTATCAGCTTGCAGATTTAATGTTTATTAAAAAGTGTAGTAAATACTTTTAACACATGCCATGTTGGGTTATTTACTTTGCAAAGTGAATGTTCACAAAAACTTAAGTAAATAAGGTAGGGCTGCCTACACTTTACTTAGGTAATCAAAAGAAAGAAAAGTATATATATTGTTTTACTAACCCATTATTGAATGTTTAGGATGATCACAGTTTTAATTTTCCTAAATATGACTGTGTTTTTCTTTTTTTTTTTTTTTTTAATAATATTTTATTGAAAGGTGAATAGCAAGAAGTAAGTATTCAGAAAAATTATATGAATGCAACAACATACCATTATATAATGAATCACTGCAAATTTTTCTGGTCAAATGACCTTGCAGTCATTGAGTCCATGTTTTAATCTGTATACAAGAGTATCTGTGCGACAGCTAAAGCCATTCTAGAATTGGGACATGCAACACACAAACAATCCCAGGCACACCAACAAATTCTTCAACGGTATGGCTGAAAAAGAAATGGACCAAAGTGTTGCAGCGGCCAAGTATGGAAAGCAGGACTTTATGAAAGCTGTGTATTAATGAATGCCCATAAACGATGAATCAACTGAAGCAATGCTGCAGGACAGTGGGACAAATATGTGAGAGACTGATAGTCATACAGAAAATTATTATGTCAAGGTATTGCTGTTAAAGGTGGATCTAAAAGATATTGAATCATGGGAAGTACTTTCTACATATGACTTCTCCATTTTAGCTTTACCTATGTTAAAACATAAGAGACATGGTAAAATCTTCTGGGCGTTGTTTTAACATCTGAGGTTTGATTGAAAAAATATTTGAACCGCTATTTTTATTGCAACCTGACATGTAAAACCCCAAAATTGAAATAGGGTGCACTTTCTTTTTCTCATGACTGTATTTACTGCAGTTCCAACAACACACGCTTTAGTAATCACAATCTTACAGTCGACACCAATGACTCATCCCTCTAATGGGTATAATTGATTTATATTTTTGTGGTTTTGTCCCTGTCCGCCAAACCACATGGTAAAATACAAACTTCCCTAAAAATGCAGTCATGAGATCCACTTGGCAGCCCATCCAAGGTGCTATTTGAGTTGGGCTGAAACAACCATCATCATGGTGCTTCAAACGGATGACAACCGATGAGGAAAAAAAGTCTGTATTAACAACTGGAGAACACAAGTTTAAATTTTAATGGTTGCTGTCAAGTAATACAGGCAGTCCTTACTAATATGTAACATGTTGTTGAATAAGAATCCCTTTGCGTTTTGCACAAAACTCATAATATTTAAACAAAAAATCTTGCAGAAGTCCAACCTGGTTAAAACATACTCACTACGCACTAAAACATACTTGAATTTCAAATCAATAACTTCCTGACATTTTACAACATATACAATATCAATATTAAAAGCTGTCCCGGGACTCCAGTCTAGATTATGCCACCAGTTTGTTGCAGACACAAGGATTTTCTTTTACAGGATCGCTGTTCAGTTGGCAATAAGAATACACACTTGATATTACCTAATTTAAGATTTTATAGATTTTGCGTCAAATCTGTTGATTTCAAACAAAAAGAACAATCAGTTTGGCTTTTCAGGCTGTAAGAAGTTGCAGAATCTTACTCAAAAACAGTTCCTACTTACATACTGCAATGCTATTTTGAAACACGCAGCTGAGCATTGTGGGTAACAAGGAAATTTGGAAAATAAAGTGGGAAAGAGTAGAAACAAAAACCTCAGACTTGTTTTATAGAGTTAGAAAAATCCCAAACATTTACAAGCTATGTGAGCAATTATTCTGAGGAGCTATAAGGCTGAGCACTTCCCACAGAAAGCACACAAACACAATGCTGGGTCTTAAAAAAAATCACTGTAAAATGTAACAAAGTTTTTCAACAACTAAACAGTCTAGATGTCCAGCAGGGCTGCTTTTTGTACTTTTCAAAAAAAGGCAGTTTGCAGAAAACATGAATCAAATGGAAGATGGCATTCATATATTGAAGATTTATTTGGTGGTTTTGTGATCTACTGAATAGGACTCTGGAGTGTAAACCTGACAAAGGAATTGGAAAACTACATTTCACAATCAGATCATCCCGTTCATCTCTTCATCAAGAGGAGTTTATTGGCAATCACTAAGTAGAAAAAGGTTACAGTCTTTAAAAACCGTATTCTGACCTAAGAAACCTAATCTATAATGTGCAGATATTTTCATGTCATTCCTGAATTTCAAAGCTATTAATTACAATGAGGCCACATCATAGGCCAGGGTTTCTCAATCAGAGTACTGTGAGCTGTGGATTTTAACAACCAAACACCACGCATGAGACTTTTTAGGCAGTAATAAATTACATTATTCATACATTATATTAACCCAATTTTTTTTAACCTCCCTGGTGGTATTCCCAAGTGTGGCTCAAAGTTAATTTTCAATGGCAAAAGTGGTAACCCCCAGCCACAGAGTGGTAACCCCCAGCCAGGGAGTTTTAAAGTCTTACCTGGTTCCAGCGGCATCCCCAGCCGGCATCTGCGTCCCCGGCGTGTGAGCGTTGGGGACGCGAGGCCAAGGGAAGCAGATGCCGGCCAGCATCTGCTTGCGAGCCTTAGGCAGGAGGGCAGGACTGTGGAGATAGTAGGCGGGACCAGGCAGAAAATTTAAAATAGGGAGGTTAAGACATCACATAAATACAACAATATTTATCAAACATTTAAAAAAAAAACAAAATAAAAACAAATCAGGTGTATATATCCAGATAAAATGGGGGTCTCCACATCATGTGGAGATCTCAAAGTGTTTTGCGAACTCCAGTTTGCTTCTTCAGGAGATCTGGAGAGTCCATATATCACATTTAATTATCTTTCAATATATTTTAAAAAAAACATTACAGCATTGTTAGCCCTGCGGGTCGTTTTGGCGCCGCTGCTCCTAATTGCAGGCACGGGCGCCGGGTCCTATCTTTCAGGTAGAGTAATCCCACTACCTGTGTTCCATGCCAGAGTTTCCTTCCTGCTGGAGACTTGCACTGGTGTTTGAGCTGGCGTGTGCGTGTCTCTCTTCATCTATGAGGCAACACATACACACCCTCTGTTTCTACAGCCTATAGCTGGATCTCTGCAGGTATTTAAAGGCAGTTCCTACTACATGACTAAGGGTAGCTTGGATCTCCCGCCCCCACCCCCTTAGAGAAAAAACCCCAGCCAAGTTTTCCCAATACCAAAAACATTTCCCGCACACCACTTACTATTTAACTTTTCCCGCACTTCCTTCACTATTGCCTACCAGTCAATACTCCTCCCCCCAAAAACGCACAGACACCTTCCTTGGGTTTAAGTTGGCTGGCAAGCAGCCGTTTATTAACAAACAACTTAAATAACAATAAATAACCATAAATAACCATTAATTACAACCATATATAAATAACATATAAATATTATCGCCATTAACATAAATTAACATATATAAGGACATATCACATTAGTATACTGTTTACATATACTTTACATTTTTATTAATATAAACCTTTTCCAACCAATCAAACTATAACACAACCCCATTTTCACTGTGCCCAATTGCACTATAACCGAGAACCAACTCCGGTCTACTCCACCAAGCTGCAGGTCTAGGAAAAAGGTAAAGTCCGTTCCACCAAAAATTGTTTTAACCATACACTGGCCCCTAGCCGCCCAGCGCCGCCTCAGGGGCCCCACCATAATACCATTTAAATGGGCACCCTACCAATGGGTTGCCCTTCCCAATTACCACCAGGACTCTTACCCTCCTAAACCCCAACCGCCACAGTGCTTCAGGCGGGAAACCTCATGCCTGAGCGCCCCTCCACACCCAAAGAGCTCTCTGCATGCCATCCTGCAATCCCAGGAACCACATATCAATGCCCACACCGCATTTAAATGCACTCCATCCTGCCGCAAGAGCTTGCTGGTGTCCTCCTCCAATTCCCTATGGCGAACCACCACCCCTCCATTCCGGGCCACAAACCTGCCCTCCTCCTTGTTAATTTTTTATCTTTGCCTTATTCACCCTGTCCACTGAGCGAGCTCCCCGCCATGCAGCTCTAGCCACCATATCCGACCACACAATCACTAGCCCCGGGAACTCCACCTGTAACCTTAGATAATCCAGCTTGACATCCCTGATTAACTCCCGCATGGACCTGCGGCCTAAATCATTAACCCCCACATGTATAACTACCGCATCTGGTGGGCGGTCTCTACTCCACAACATCCCGGGAATTCCAAGCCAACGCACCGTGGCCACTTCTCTGGGGAACCCCAATTGCCGTCCGTCTGGTTGAACTTCCGCTTGGCGCCCCACCAGACAAAGGAATGTCCCAAAATCCAAACCAAGCATGGACGCGCACCTAGAACACAAAATAAACATAAAACAGCCACCAATACATCCCGCAATTATGGGCCCCCTACCCCACCCATTCCACCTCACCACAGGTGAGGACGCACGTACAATTGAAAACGCCTCGATTCCCAGCGCCCAATCCGATGGATTATCCTTTCCCCGAATCCCCATCTAGCGGCCTCCGTGGCTGCCCCAATCCGAAAGGAATGAGATGAGTAGACCCCAGGGTCCAATCCCATGAACCCAAGCATTTTCTGAACACTTCTATAAACTGAAAACGGGACAAGCAGGTCCCACCCTCATGAATTAAAAGCCGGCCTTCCACGTGCGGCCTGCCCCTAAGAAAATCCCCTACCAGGGAAACCAGGCAGACCTGGGATCCTTCCATCTTGAAAAGCCGCACCCTAAAACCTTTACCCGTTTGATCAGTTTTTGATTGCCGTATAAGTAAACTTACCTCCCCCGGTGCCCATGTCACATCCTGGAATATCACACCTCCAGCCTTGTGCCTGGCAGGACTGACTAACTCCCCGATTCTCATAGCCCCAAAGAATGCCAGGACAAAAGCTGCCCTAAACAGCAATCTCTCATAACCACCTGTGCACACTCTCCCCAACACCGGCAACAGACCCCCCAACAACTCCAGTGATACTGGTCTTCTGAGATCGACCGTCTGCCTCCCCTTCTTGTAACCCTTAACTGCCTGCCTTACCACAAACATTTTTGTAAAATCCTGCCCCCCTTTTAATTTACAATAAAAGGTCATTCCGGCTAATTTCTTATTGATGACCGCCACCGACACTCCTTTTGTGAAATCCTGAGCCAACCAAAACAACAGAAAATGAACTGCCTCCACCCCTGACCTCCAACCCCCCAACTGCTCGCATAACTGTTCCTATTCTAACCAAACTTCAGAATAAGCCCCCCACGTCTGCTCACTTACCGACCTCCGAATCATATTACCAATTAATCCAGTGCAAGCTTCCACAACTCCTCCGGACAGCATTCCCCGTGCTGATTTGCTTCCGGCGCCAACATGTGAAACCTGTCCCACTGAAAACGAGACAAGGCATCAGCTATGACATTGCGCACCCCTGGAATGTGACTCGCAAACAAATAAATGTTATGCTGCAGACATTTCAGCACCAGCCGCCGCAACAACTGCACCGCAGGTGTTGACGAAACAGACAGGCTATTAATGGCCTGCACTACACCCAGGTTATCGCAATTGAACCTCACCTTCTTGTCTGCCAGAGCCTCTCCCCCTAATTCAACTGCCACTACTAGAGGGAACAGTTCCAACACCACCAGGTTCCTCACCAGCTCAGCCGCCACCCACTCCTGTGGCCACGCACCATTTACCTTGAAAATACGCCCCAAACCCGGTGGAGCCCGTCGCATCGGTAAATAGCTCCAAATCCATGGCCGACACCGGCCCCTCCAGCCACATAGCTTTCCCGTTGAAGGATTCCAGGAAGACCTTCCACACCTGCAAGTCAGCCCGCACATCCTTTGACAGGCGCACAAAATGTCCCGGCCACCGAACCCCTGCCGTGGCCGCCGCCAACCTCCTGCAAAAAATCCTTACCATCCTAACCACTCTACACGCAAAATTCAACTTACCCAACAAAGACTGCACCTCCCGCAGCCTCATCTTCTTGCGTCCACCATAACCGAATCCACACCCGCTACCGTTCTAACCCCCCATTCCAAAAATGAACTAAACATTTCAAACAATGAGCAGGAGAGATGGAACATCCCATGGGCAAGCACCTGTCCACAAAATACTCCCCCTGACACTTACAACCCAAAAAACGCGCATCCGCCGGCTGCACCGGCAGCAAGCGAAAGGCGGCCTCTATGTCCGCCTTAGCCATCAACGCCCCCTTTTCATAGCGCCTCACCCACTTGATTGCCGCATCCAGAGAGGTGTAAGCCACTGAGCATAATTCAGGATCAATGGCATCATTCACCGATCCCCCCGGCGGGAACGATAAATAGTGTATCATCCTAAACGTACCCGGCTCCTTTTTGGGCACCAGGCCCAACGGAGAAATCACCAAACCTTCCAGTGGTGGTTCCCGAAAAGGCCCACTCATCCTACCTAAACTCACCTCTAAACTCACCTAAATTAACCCCTGAATGACCTATCCAACAGGAAAAAGAGAAGGGGGGGCTGCCCAAACACCCAGTCATGCCGGCCCTACGCTCAGTCCCCTGCTGCAGGCCTCCCTGGAAGTTGCATGAGCAATCTCATGGTCTTAGTATGTCTAGTGCCAAGTGCAAAGGTGCTTCTTCTGTCTGCCTTGCTGTGTACCAGACCTTGTTTACCGAACCCTTGGACTTTGCCTGTTTGCCGCCTGACCCTGACCTCGGATTTAGTGTATGGACTTTTGCCTGTTTGCCGCCTGACCCTGACCTTGGATCTTGTTCATGGACTTTGTCTGATTGCCACCTTTCCTATACCCTCCTAGCCACGCAAGCCCCCTCAGTGCTTGCACCGAGTACCCTGACCCCTCTGGTCAGCTGCCACTGACCCAGGGATTGCTCTGGAGTGGCACCTGGCAGCTACCCTGCGGCCCAAGCCTATCTTCACCATCAGAGGCTCTAGTGAAGACCAGGTAGCGGCTTAGTTATGCCCCTCCGGAGCATACCCAGTCAGTGGCACAGTGGGTCCACACCCACGTGCATTACAGTTTGCTCAGGCCATGGACTCTGCTGATCCGAACCCTCCCAGTACCACCGAGTTACGCCAGAAGTTGGCTCAGCAGCGTGAGTGTCAGGATTAAATATTGTCCTACCTATGCAATGTGAATATGCGCCTGAATGATCTGACATCTGCCAACCCAGAGCCATCAAGCTTCTCTGCTCCGACTAATTCAGTTCCTGCCCCGCCTCCTTCCTATGTACTAGGTTCTGGACCTCGTCTTTCAGCTCCCCCACATTTCAATGGTGACCCTAAGCAGTTCCGGGGGTTCATAAATCAATGTACTCTTCATTTTGAACTTTTACCTCACCAATTTGCCTCTGACCGAGCCAAAGTGGCTTTTCTGATGTCACACCTTGAGCCCGGTCGCACCGCTTCTGCCACATCCTCCCTGCTGCGGTTGCGTCAAGGGAAGCAATCCGTGGGCCTGTATGCAGTCCAGTTCCGTACGTTAGCCTCAGAACTTGGCTGGAATAATGAGGCACTTTTTGGGAGGAGCTCTGTGGGAGAATTAAAGATAAATTGGCTGGTTGGGATGTTCCCTCCTCCCTTGATGACCTCATCTCCCTGGCTACTTGAATTGATTTACGGTTCCAGGAATGTGCCAGAGAGGTGGCACATGAAGTGGGTCCTTGTCATCTGGCATTTTCACTTCCGCAAGCTTCTGACCCACCGCCTCCCATGTGGTGGGCAGTCCCTGAACCCATGCAGGTCGATCGAGTTAGGCTGTCTGAACAGGAGCGCAATCACCGCCGTGCTAAAGGACTTTGTTTCTATTGTGGTAGATCTGACCATGTGCTCCGCACTTGTCCCCTGAAGCTGGGAAACTTCCGAGCCTAGGGTCCGTGGAAGAGGTGGCCCTAGGTGAAGGTAATTCCTCTCCTCCTCTGACTCTGCCAGTAACCTTGTCATTAGGCGATGTTCCATTTACGGAGAGGGCGCTTCTGGATTCCGGAGCAGCAGGGAACTTCCTGCAACAATGCCTAGTGGATCGTTATCAGATACCCTGGCCATATTGTCCGTCGATGGAAGGGCTCTGAGTCCATATACTCTGGCGGCAGCCTATCATGCTTATATGGATGTCTTTGATAAAAAAGGAGGCTGAGACGCTACCCCCTCACAGGCCGTATGATTGTCCTATTGACTTGGTCCCAGACTCCTCGGCTCCTCGTGGGCGCATCTATCACCTTTCACCAGCAGAGATTCAAGCCATGTCTGAGTATATCAAAGAGAACCTTGACAGAGGATTTATCCGAAAATCTTCCTCTCCGGCTGGTGCAGGTTTCTTCTTTGTGAAGAAGAAAGATGGCTCCCTACGCCCTTGCATCAACTACAGGGGTCTTAACAAGATAACAGTAAAAAATAAGTACCCGCTTCCCCTAATCCCTGAATTGTTTGACCGCCTTAGGGGAGCTAAAGTTTTTTCCAAATTAGACCTACGTGGGGCCTACAATCTTATCAGGATTTGCCAGGGTGATGAGTGGAAGACCGCCTTCAATACCCGTGACGGTCACTATGAATACCTGGTAATGCCCTTTCGACTAAGCAACACCCCTGCAGTGTACCAGGATGTTGACATCTTCAGAGACTTGCTATATTCCTGTGTTGTAGTGCATCTTGATGATATCCCTGTTTTTTCTCCAGTTCTGGCTACTCACCGGAAGCAGGTTTGTTTGGTCCTTCAAAGACTAAGGTAAATTGTCTGTACACCAAGTTCGAGAAATTTTTCCTTTGAGAAATCCTCTCTTCCTTTCTTAGGATACATAATATCTGACACTGGTCTGCAGATGGATCCTGAGAAGCTGTCAGCAATCTTAAAGTGGCCTTGTCCGTCAGGTTTAAAAGCAATCCAGCGGTTCCTAGGATTCGCCAACTACTATCGCCAGTTCGTGCCGCACTTCTTGTCCTTGACTTCTCCCAACTCCGCTTTGACCCCCAAGGGAGCAAACCCTAAAAATTGGACAGCTGAGGCTGATTTGGCCTTCCAAACTTTAAAACAGGCCTGCTCCGCAGCTCCAGTTCTCCATTGCCCTGATGCTAACAAGGAATTCTATTTGGAGGTGGACACATCGTCTCTTGGAGCGGGGGCGGTGCTTTCACAAAAATCTTCTTCCCGTAAGATGGTGCCCTGTGGCTTCTTCTCTAGAGCGTAACTACTCAATTGGGGACAGGGAGTTATTGGCCATAAAAATGGCACTGGAGGAATGGCATTGCCTTCTCGAGGGGGCACCCCATCCGGTGGTGATCTACACCGATCACAAAAATTTGACTTATTTGCAGTCTGCACAAAGACTGAATCCTCGTCAAGCTTGGATGGTCCTTATTCTTTCCGTGCCGCAGAGAAGAATATCAAAGCAGACGCTCTCTCAAGGTCCTTTGATGCTACTGATCGAGAGGAGGAACCTCAACACATCATTGATCCCGCAAATCATTGCTGTATGTCCTGTCAAGTTTTCTGAGATTCCGCCCGGAAAGACTTTTGTTGCACTGAACCTCAGGAAGCGAATTCTAGTCTGGGGTCATTCCTCAAAAATTGCAGGTCATGCCGGACAATGAAAGACTTTCAAACTTATTTCTCAACGGTACTGGTGGCAAACCATGTGGCAAGACATCCAAGAGTTTGTCGCTGTCTGTCCATCATGCGCACAGTAAAAAACCTCCAAGCAACGTCCAGCGGGCCTCTTGCTTCCCCTGCCCGTTCCTGAGGTTTCTTGGCATATGATAGCCATGAATTTTATTACTGATACACCCTTGTCCTCTGGGTGTTCTGTGATCTGGGTAGTGGTGGAACGTTTCTCCAAAATGGCGCACTTTGTTCCTCTGCCTGGTCTTCCTTCTGCTCCTCAGCTGGCAAAAAAAATTATTGACTATATTTTTTGTCTCCATGGTTTTCCCCACCGTATTGTGTCAGATGGAGGTGTACAGTTCACGTCAAAGTTTTAGAGAGCTCTTTGTAATCTCTTGAATGTGTCTCTGGACTTCTCTTCAGCTTATCATCCACAGTCTAATGGTCAAGTGGAACGTGTCAATCAAATCCTGACCAGTTTTCTACGACATTTCATCAACCTCCATCATGATAACTGGGTTGAGTTATTACTTGAGTTTTTGTACAATTCAAAGAAATCGCCATTTTTTGTTGTTTATGGCCAACAATCGAATATCCCACTCCCGATGTCCTCTTCTTCCGGTATCTATGCCGCAGATGCTACCTCAAGAGAATTCTCTGAAATCTGTAAGGAAACTAGGGGATCTCTTAAAGAAGCTTCCGTCCACATGAATCCGCAGATAAGAGACGTAGAGTTTCTCCTAAGTTCCTTAGTGATAAAGTCTGGCTCGCTTCAAAATTCATCTGGCTCAAAATACCTTCTTACAAACTGGGTCCACGCTTCATCGGTCCTTTTGAAATCCTGGAACAAATTAATGACGTTTCCTACAAACTCAAGCTGCCAGCCTCACTTCGGATACCGAATTCCTTCCATGTCTCCCTGCTGAAGCCCCTCATCTGAATCGAAGATACCTGTCTCGGCTCCCGTGGCGGTCAGTGATGAGAATGTATATGAGGTAAAGGCCATTCTGGGGATGAAGAGGAGTAGAGGGAGAACTCTGTTTCTGGTGGATTGGAAGGGGTTTGGCCCTTAGGAGAGATCTTGGAAACCCAGAGAACATAAATGCGTCCCACCTTTTGAAAAAATTCTTGTCCAGGACCAGGCCTAAGGAGAGGGGGCGTAATGGGGGGGTACTGTTAGCCCTGCGGGTCGTGCTGGCGCCACTGCTCCTAATTGCAGGCACGGGCGCCGGGTCCTATCATTCAGGTAGTGTAACCCCAGTACCTGTGTTCCATGCCAGAGTTTCCTTCCTGCTGGAGACTTGCACTGGTGTTTGAGCTGGCGTGGGTATGTCTCTCTTCATCTATGAGGCATCACATACACGCCCTCAGTTTCTACAGCCTATAGCTGGATCTCTGCAGGTATTTAAAGGCACTTCCTACTACAGGAAGTTGCCTGAGCAATCTCATGGTCTTAGTATGTCTAACTCCAGGTGCAAAGGTGCTTCTTCTGTCTGCCTTGCTGTGTACCGGACCTTGTTTCCCAAACCCTTGGACTTTGCCTGTTTGCCGCCTGACCCAGACCTTGGATCTTGTTCATGGACTTTGTCTGATTGCCACCTCTCCTATACCCTCTTGGCCACGCAAGCCCCCTCAGTGCATGCACCGAGTACCCTGACCCCTCCGGTCAGCTGCCACTGACCCGGGGATTGCTCAGGAGTGGCACCTGGCAGCTACCCTGCAGCCCAAGCCTATCCTCACCCTCAGAGGCTCTAGTGAAGACCAAGTAGCTGCTTAGTTACGCCCCTCCGGAGCATACCCAGTCAGTGGCACAGTGGGTCCACACCCGCGTGCATTACAAGCATCAATTTTATTCAAACTCAATATTCACTTAGTTTGAAAAAAATTGATGCTGTCATTTTTTTAAATATTTTGAAAGATAATTAAATGTCATATAGGGACTCTTAAAGTTAAATATAGCTCCTAGATGTTGTGATTGTATTCTATTTTTTTCAGGCATTCATAGCAAAGAAATTACCATTGTAAATTCAAGGCCCATCTTGCTTTTGACTTCTACCGGCCTGTCTGAAACCAATGGCACAGAGCTCCCTTGCTGGCAGATCTTCCCACCTCCCCCAGTTTTGGTTGGAGGCAATGAAGGTAAATTTTAGAGTTGAGGCCAAAAGAACTCCTGGGAACTGTCCTGCAACCAGGATAGTAAGTGGCTTCCATTGTGGTGTCCTAATAAGCCTGGGCCTTGGGGAAACCATAGGCTGACTCCCCTTAGCATGTGCCTTCTCTGTACTTATCCCTGACCTTCTGCCTGCTTTGCCTGCCACCTGCCTTGACCTTCTACCTTAATACTAATGCCACCTTGCCTGCTGCCTGCCCTGACCTTGCACTTAGAGACTGACACCTTCTTCCTTGCCACTTGCTATGACCTTGGATATCTATATCTATGACCTTGCCACTTGCTATGACCTATCCCTTGTCTGTAGTGTGTTCCATGACCATGTCTGGCTCTTTGGCTGTGCCTACCTCCACTGGCTTTTCCTCTGGTAGAATAAGCAAATCACTCCATATTGGGTAAGTCCAACCAAGTGTTGCTTTTATATCATGTCCTGGATGATCCTGGTTTCCTTGTCAAAAAGGGGAGGCAACAAGCCAGCTGCGTCCCCAGCTAAGCTACTCCTTTGTAAATAAATGAGAAGCACACCACCAGACCATTGTGTCTGGAGACATGGACGCAGCAGGCTACGATAAGTAAATCTACATAATGACACATCCCAACCAGACAGAACCATTTACATTTTCTAAAAACAGGTGGGGCAATAGATACTGTTTGTGTACTGTACTTTTCTTTGACATAAACGTATCCTTTAAAGTGTATCCAAAGCCAAAACCTTTTTTTCATTGTGATTTTCTTGTCATTTTGATTCATTCATATAGGGCCTTAAATTAAAAAAAAGAATAAAAAAAAAAACTAAGAGAGGAGATTCTATCCAATCCTTTATTATTTTCTTGTTGGCAGATATGGCACAAGATCAGGGGCAGGCATTTGTTAAAAAGCCACTCTTCCTTATTTTTTCCCTTTTGAGGTAATCAAGATCTCCTTCACCTAATGTTTTCTTCTATATTGCAAAGATGGCCATCCTTTCCAGCCATCACCATCCAATCATTGGTGGACCGCGATACAAAGTGCCCGCTCTCCTTTGAGAAAGCAGCCATGGAGTACCCTTTTTTGAGGTCAACTGTGTACATTTTTATGCAAATTAAATTTTACTGTCACAGATTTCTGCAGGTCCAGAGGATCTGTGCCTCCATCAGTGCCACCCACCTTTCACTCCCCTGCTGCCAGCACCAGCTCTGCTAAGGCGTCATCTTCCTCAGCTCACTTCCTGGTCCAGGTCATGTGACTCCCAGTCAACTGCTCCACTACCTCGGAGGATTAGAGTGTTTCGCAGATGTGCTCCCCCTGCTGGTGGAGATGAAAAAACACCACCAATCTCTACTCTCCTGTACCCCCTCTGGTGGTAGGATAGGATGCAGCAGGTCACATGGAACTTGCCTGGGTTCATTTGATTTGAATGGAGCAAGAATTACCAGAGGAAGCTGAAGTGGCAAAAAAAAAAAAACAATATTGCACAAATAGATAGACTCAGATCCACCCACAATAGGTCTCGGTAATCCCGAGTGTGACTCGGGGTGGATTTTACCTGCAAATAGCGGTAATTCCAAGTCACACCCGGGGTAGCTTTAACCTAATAAAAAAACCCACTTACCTTGCTCTGTTGTCATCCCCCGGGGTCCTGCTGGTCCCCGCAGGTCCTGGGGACACGTCAATCTTCTTCGATCATCAGCCGCGCAATGCAGAGGCGATCTCCGGGGTTTCCCGGTGACATTGATGCATGTGTCGGTGTGGGCGGGAGGATAGATGGGATCAGAACGCTAGGCAGGTTAAAATGGTCTGGATATAAGCTTTCTTAGAAAAAGAGTCCAGGGTTTCACTTTTTTTTTGAAACCTGGGAATCTTATAAAGAAACTAACCCCATTCTGTAAAAGCACAAATTATGAAAACCTTTGAACATACTTCATGGTATACCTTGAGAATGTTAGACAATGATCCCCCAATGCTTATAGATGTTGAATGATTCTTGCAAATATTGTAAACACCGGTTTGTGTAACCCAACTGTTTATTTGGACTGTTTTAACGTACTGATGAAACGTTTTCTTTTATAATGTTTGTAACCTTTTTTTTTTCCGCTGTTAATTGTGTTTCTCTTCTATACTGTTATATATTTATACATCCATCAATAAAAATGATTAAAAAAACAAACAAAGAAACCTATAAATCTTTCACATCAGATGATCTTGGCATACAATTGGCATTATGCAACTCTGGATGTTAATAAATGTTATAATATTACATAAGGTCACTGAAACTGTTACAGAGGTAATTTTATTCCATAATCAAAGGCAAATATGGTCCAAGTAAATATTAGAGTGTGCAGTGCAGTACCCTAAAAAATGACCTTTAAACTTGATTTGGTTTTGAAAAATAGCAGAATGCTTCTAGTCATAATGCTATGTTTAGGCACTCCTGTTTTGTAGCCTGAAAGCTGTATTTGTGCAGCATCAGATCACCAGGGGGGGGCAGCTATGACATGTGGTGTGGTGTAACGACCTGCTTTTTTAATAAATGGCCTTCCCACAAAGTATCACAGTGAAGAAAAGAATCAGTAATGGTATAAAGGTGAGCTGCAAGCAACCTACAGGCAATGACTAATCCACTGCTTGATATTTTTTTGGCATGACTTCCACAAAACATTCTGTTCAATATTTATAGACGTCATTAGATGGACACAGTCACAAGCATTTATTTTATTCTTTTGTATTTTCTGTCTTGTGAGCTAAAATATAGGAAATTGAATGTACCAGATTGCATGGATTTCAAATTAACAAATAAACATACTTTATTAACAATGCACTTGTTTATGTATTTATTATACAGTAATTTACAAACAAAAATATGCTCCTTCAGTGGGCCATACACACATCAGTTCTGCACAGATTGGGCCTGATTTAATAAAGCTCTCCAAGGCTGGAGAGGATACATTTTCATCAGTGAAGCTGGGTGATCCAGCAAACCTGGAATGGATCTAGGATTCAAAACATTTGCTAGCAAATAGCAAATGACTTTGAAGAAATCCATTTCAGATTTGTTGGATCACCCAGCTTCACTGATGAAAATGTATCCTCTCCAGCCTTAGAGAGCTTTAATAAATCAGGCCCATTGTCTTTAGCTTGCATTTGGGAACATCTTTTTTCAACTTATCACACATTTACAATTTTTTTTGCCTAGATAAAAATCAAACAGATAAAGATATTGAAACACTACCAACACCAACACTATAAAAAACAACAACCATATGATGTGTTGGTGGTAGAAAGCAATTATATATTGGTAATTTTTTAAATGAAATACTGTATGAATTTTCATAAAATAGATAAAAACCCTTTAACATTTAGGGGTATTTTTAGAAAGCAGCAAACTGACATTTAGTAACATTCCCTGGTGGACAATCAATTGCCATTGAAAGCACATGGTCCTCAAAAGTTCTCCAATGAAGAATGTTGCCGAATGTTAGATTGGTTTCATTATATATAGACTATTCACAAATATAATATATATACATTTACTGGCCACTGTATTGATTACATCTGTTCAAATGTTTCTTAACAGAAATATCAAATCAGCCAATCATTACATCAACTCCATGCCTTTGGATATGTAGACAAAGTCAAGACAGCCTGCTGAAGATTAAATTGAGCATTAGAATGGGTATAAAAATGGACTGGTTACTTACACTCTTGTTATTGCTCTATGGCATCTGATTGATTTACAGCTATCCTTTTTTTAAGTTTGGTTTTGGGCAGAATTTGAGGTTGGGCAGGTGTTGGGATGGGTGGAACATATAGACAGGGCATGAGCATGGAGGGCAGGGGTGCCCCGGCACCTCTTTTGCACAGGGGCACACTGGTGGTTATGTCCATTATTGGTTCACACATCAATATTATTACCATATTTTATCATTTTTGTTAATATTCTTCTTCTTATTATTATTATTATTATTATTATTAATAATAATAATAATAATAATAATAATAAACAGGATTTATTTAGGGCCAATATATTACGCAGCACTGTACATTATATATCATAATTAAAATTGCATCGGAAAGAGGGAAAGCCTGAAATTAGTTGAGAAAGATACCAAAATGTATTTTCTTCCTTGCCTTTTTCAGTAAGAAATCTGTAGGAGAAGGATGGGGAAACTATGACATAATGTCCTGTACTCTCTTTTCTGTGCACAACAAATAACATTACATATTAGAACACAAGTGGTTTCCTGGCTGCTACAAGCCTGAAATGACATCACAAATGTGTCCCAAGACATTGCAGGATGCAAGTTTATACCAAAGTGTAATTTGTACATCAATATTTTGCAGCATTTCAGAACTTTAAGTAATTTTGCAACAAAGTACACAAATAATATGTCTATTCTCAACACAAAGCATATTTCCCATGTCTGTACCAAACTCTGCAGACAATTATGCAAAAAAAAAAAGGTTCCATTATGAAGCAGTGTTCACATGAGCTCATTTCTTCTGACCCTCCAACGCTTTCAAATTGGGGATGGTTCCACAAGGAAGGCAATGACAGGTAGAAAGCTGTGTTAATTATCCCCTAAAAAATTACCAGCAATGCCAAGGGCAGGGATACTCAGAAAGTGTTGGGAGTCAGTACAGATCATCCCTTACATTTTGATTTATTTGTACAATCTCCTTCAAATTTACCAACACTGATGTCTACCCAGATGTCTACCCAGAGAAAATAGAGTTAGCTGATTAAAGAAATGGACAATGGGTGATATGTTCATTAGTTTATTGCCAGCCATACAAATACTGTATAATTTTTATTGTATTGGCAATTACGGATAAAGGATCATTTTGCAAACTTTGACCCTTTTATGGGGAGTTTTCTAAAATAAATGCAATCAAATGGACTAGAAAATTCTGTTAACTCTCAAGCCTCAAGGTGTTGTGTTTGGAGCTATCAAACAATTCTGGAATATTCGCTTTAATGTTTTTGTTTTCTTTTGCTAATTCTTGAAAACTGAAATGGGTTAAATGAATGCAGCAGATTTATCAAATAATTATTCCATGCATCCATAGAACTAAACTATCAGCTCAAACAACCAATTACATGAAAATATTGATATTTGCAAGACCAGCATGGAAAATCCTGGAAAAGTCGTTGCTATAAAAAATTGATCACAATGCCAGCTTTGTGTATTTTGTATCTAACAATCTTTTTTCATGATTTTTTTCACCTTAAGATAATAGAACTATTGTACACAACTCATATTTGCATTTTCTTGTCAAAAGAAACACACCTTGGTTTTGTTCCTGTCTTTTCATCTTTATCCAGCACCATCATGTGTGTTCTAAATGATTGAGCTTTCCTGCAAATGCTTACAATAACTGTGATATTGGAGGATAACAATAATGTCTGATCTCCCCTCAAATGTAAAATTGTCTTGTCCACACTGAAAGGTTAAAATAACTAGTCTAGCTTGAGCTATATATCGTAAGGGAGGTGTATTTTCTTTCCTGTCTACGCAGTTTAAATGTAAACAAATGTTGGAAATTTTACTTTCTTTGAGATACGATGTATGTCCTGTTTTCCTTACAATGTGTCAAATAACATTATATATAGCTAAAGCTTAAATAGCTGTATGTAACTAAAACCACGCCTTATATTGTGTATAAAAAGACCACTTCGTTAAGTAAACATTAGAGTATATTCCTAAAACCATACTGTGTGCGTGTGTGTTATTGGGATATCTCTCCAGACGTCTATCTCTCTGGTGCAGGGGAAGTCACGGTGCATTCGATTCATGGAACTAGAAGTAGAAGCAGATCCTTTCAGCTGGGAGCTCGAGTCCGGGATTAGAGCACACAGAATTCGGTAAGTACGGAAAGTCCCTGCCTTGAGGCTTAGGGGAACTCTGAATCTTACCGAAACTCTCTGTTGCTTCTATTTTGAACCCATTTAGAATAGACTGAAAGGGAGAGTAGCTATCTTTAGGGAAGACAGGCTTTAAATTGAGGACTTTAGAGAAGTCCCAGAAATAAGTAGACTAATGGCCAAGTCTATAGAGGAATTCTTTAGAGAAGAATTCAAAAGAGGAATTCTTTAGAGAAGAATTCAAAAGGAGAAAATTTTTTAGAGAAGAATTTAAGAGGTATTCTTTAGGAAAAGAATTTAACTATTGTCTGCACCCTGATTTCTCCTGTCAGCCAATTTCTATCGCTTCTTATCTGTCACTTTATGTTTTTTTTTTGTGTTGTTTATATTGTAATATTATGAATTAATATGAAAGTATTTTTATTTTTGTGCTTAAGGTGAGCAGCAAATGATATTGTGAAAATTGTACTAACTTTATTGTGTTGAGGAGGAGGTTGAGCATAGACATAAGTCCTCTGTACCCAGTTGACGGGAGTTGTCGGAGCCTTTGCGGTTCAGTACAGCCAGTCCTGGGAAGAGTTCAGCTCTGCTTCCGTCTCAACTAAGTTGCAAGAAATGGGTGCAAAACAAGGAAAGGTTTCCCCACCACCTCCATATGTAGGAGAGACATGTAAGGATTATGTAGCTCAGGTGTGTGGGACTAATTGCTATTTAGTTATTCCCTGGGTGGTTATTATGGCAGGATGAACAGAGGGGATGGGAAGCGTGAATTCTTTTCCTAGGGACAGAGCAAATGATTCATTCCATATGGACATGGTTAAGGGGTTATGTTTAGGTGACATTGATTGTGTTAAACATAAAAGGACATCGTCTCCCTTTTCTTGTAGTTTTCTGCTGCTACTTGTAGTACCTTTTGTGATGATTATTATAGTGGTCCAAGAGAGAATGTTGAGCCCTCTGTGGGAATTAATGGTATACTTACAAGATCTTATAAAACCCCTCCTCTCTCGATCCAACATCCATACAATCACCAGTCAACGTTCACACACCGTTTCAGGATCATTCCAAATTGTCCTGTGAATTTATTAGGGAGAGATTTGTTTGTTCTATTGAGGTTGCAGTTGGGGATTAGTAAGACAGGACACCTACATGTCACATCCTCAGTCATGCCCATCCATGTATTAGGGAGGCTGCAATAGTTCAAATGCCCTCCCTAGTCCCAGAAATTACCCTTACTGACAATTTATTGCTAAGCCTTCAGGATTTGGCAACAAGTAGTGAGAAGTTAGAATGGCAGGCGGTAGGTGCAGTACAAGACCCTGATACAGGTCTTATCTGCAAAGAGGGGAAACCATGTATTCCAGTTGCAAGCGCCCCAATTTTAATTGCACAATATCATGGCCTTGGCCATAGGGGCGCACAGGCAACCACTGACCTCATTAGGAGAGATTTTATTATACCAAGCCTTAGATCAAAGGTACAATCCTATGTTTCACGATGTATTATATGTCTCAGAAACAACCCAAATAACTCAAAGAAGGCCCAACACCAGCATCTGAATTACCCGACTTCTCAATTCACTCACTTGCAAATTGACTTTACACATATTCCAAAGACAGGAAGAAAGCAGGAGTATGCCCTTGTGATTGTGGATATGTTCTCTAGGTAACCAGAGGTTTTTCCTACTACAAATGAAACCACACAAATTGTGGTAAAGATTTTGTTACAAGAAATTATCCCCAGATGGGGATGCCCTGTTCAAGTTAACTCAGATAATGGCCCAGCTTTTGCGTCCAGGGTATGTAAGGAGCTTTCTAAAGCCCTTAGGATTGACTGGAAGTTCCACCTCCCTTACCACCCTCAGAGTTCTGGGATAGTGGAAAGGATGAATAGAGCAATTGGAGAAAAAATGAGGAAAATTACTGGAGGCACGTTTACTGATTGGAAAAAATTTTTGCCTGTAGTCCTAGCAGAAATTAGGATGCAGCCTAACAAGAATACTGGCTACTCACCATTTGAGGTCCTAATGTGAAGACCCTTCCCCACCCCTTGGGGTCCAAAGGCCCCTGTGATAGAAAAAGGGGATCTAGAAGTAGTACAGGCAGAATATGTGAGAAAACTTGTAGAAACTTTAGATCAAGTTGAGAAAAACGTTGCTCGTGCTTCTCCTTTCTCTCCACAGGAGCCTACGCATCCTTTCCAACCAGGAAATGTTCCCATTTGGACCACCCACCCGAGTGGTAGCAGTCACCAGAACAGCGATCCTCACAGCAGAGGCTCCAATCTGGATTCATGCTAGTAGAGTGAAAAAGGTCCCTGAGGCTTCTTCTCCGGCATCGAACGGAGACAAAGAGGGTGAAGCAGGTGTGAAATCCCTGAAAAGTGCCTTGCCACAGGCTGAAGATGATGACCCCACAATATTATCAAACATGCTTTTAGATCTACAAGGATTAAGAGGAGCAGTGCTAGAAACTAGATTTGCTGTAGATTATTTGTTACTTAAACATAATGTAGGGTGTCAGGATTTTAAAGGAATGTGTTGTTTTAATTTATGTGACCACTCTAGATCAATCCAGTTCCATATTCAAGCGTTACATGAAATTGCCAATAATATCAAAAAAGATGTTAGTTCATCCTCCTGGTGGGACTGGATATTGAGCTGGCTGCCGGATTTGAGTTGGTTAAGGACATTATTAATCAGTATTGTAATTATAATTGCTTCCTTGATTATTTTATGTTGTTGTATCCAATGTATTCTTTCCCTTATACAAACATTCCGCGCTATGTGTCCAAAGCCCACAGATCCTGGACAAAAATATGCTATTTACCTCTCTATGTTAGAGGAAAATAAGTCATGTTCATGACTTAAGAGGGGATTGAAAGGTTAAAATAACTAATCTAGCTTGAGCCATATATCGTAACGGAGGTGTATTTTCTTTCCTGTCTACGGAGTTTAAATGTAAACAAATGTCGGAAATTGTACTTTCTTTGAGATACGATGTATGTCCGGTTTTCCTTACAATGTGTCAATGAACATTATATATGGCTAAAGCTTAAATAGCCGTATGTAACTAAAAACCACGCCTTATATTGTGTATAAAAAGACCACTTCGTTAAGTAAACATCAGAGTATATTCCTAAAACCATACTGTGTGTGTGTGTGTTATTGGGATATCTCTCCAGACGTCTGTCTCTCTGGTGCAGGGGAAGTCACGGTGCATTCGATTTGTGGAACTAGAAGTAGAAGCAGATCCTTTCACACACGTGCAATGATTATCGTTGGAAACGTACGACTAGCGATCAATTGTTCAAAAATCGTTAACAAAAAAAGTGTACAACGACTGACCAACAATGCTGATGAATGAGGAATGTCGCTGGAAACCGTCCTGGTGGATCTGATTGGGTGACGATTGTTTGCTATCGTTCAGTGATCGTGGATTGTTCTGCAGTACACTTTTTCCTGTACATGTCACTTCTTGTATCTATCATATCTAGCCTGTGTACATTATTGGTACCATATATTTGAGCGATCATATCATTTGAGCATGAACAGAATTGTGCACAATACGATCGTTCAAAATATTTGTGAATAACCGGTTATCATTCGCTTTCTAACGATCTATATTGCACGTGTGTTCCTAGCCTTTGTTTAAAGTAGTCTCTCTTAACAGACCAGAGTCATCAATTTTCCCTTATCAGATATTTCTTGATGTGACAACCAGCATCCTTCCAGACCCTGTAGTTTACAACACCCATTGTAAAAATTGGAGTTTTGTGTCTCCAGGTGTCATAAAACTCAGATAATGCTAGTAGAGTGGCCTTTGATTGAAATCTGAGCTGTATCTGAAACCCATTTTTTAATAATCTTTTTATTTTCAATATACCATTCTGTATAAAGTAGTAATACTTATTTGTAACTGGATCATTATGGTGAGCATTTTGAGACCAAGAACCACTCTCCTGGGCCTCAGGAAGCCTGGAAACCATATTTAGCCTGTTCTGGTGAATCGTAAGTCCCAGATATACGTTGCTTGGTCTCTGTGAACTCTACCGCTTAAATTAATGCGATTACTGTAGCGTGGATTTGTATGGGCTATTCATTTACACGCAAGATAGTGTGGTCAGAAGTTGTGCACTGCTCTATGTAGTGAATAAGCAAAATTTATTTTTCTAACTACACACATATTTTTTTTCCTTTAGATCTTGTATGGCTCTGCTGTTTCTCGTCGTAAGTGCCTAAACCACCCCGATTCATTTTGTTATATCTGTGGCAGTTTCTCTATTCCCAGTCAAAGAGCGCACATCAGCACATTTGTAGCGGAAGCCTATTTGGCATATTTCAAAGTTAAACTTGGTGATCAAGATAAGTCTTAGGCCCCCCATAAGGGGAGCAAACAGTGTGTCGAGGGTTTACAGATGTGGACAAAGGGAACACGTGATAAGATGCCATTTGGTATACCTATGGTTTGGCAAGAGCCAGGAGATCATTTCAGTGACTGTTACTCTTGTATAGTGAAAACTTCAGGATATAACAAGAAAATTAAATGTAACATAGAGTATCCTAGTTTACCATCGGCTATATGCCCAGAGGCTCATTCAGGTGAAATCCCAGTGCTGGTTTTTGTTACACTCCCTTTCTCGAAGAACATGATCAGTTTGAAATTGAAGAGGACTCTGTTTATAAGGGATTTGATCAGCATGAGTTGAGTGATTAGGGACTATCGAAGAAGGCTTCAGAACTCCTAGCATCAAAATTGTGTGAGAAAAACTTACTTGAAAAAGGTACAAAGGTATCGTACTTTGGAAACAGAAAAACTGAATTTTTGCAGTACTTTAGAACTGACAGTGGCTTTGTGTGTTGCCAGAACATACCTGATTTATTGGAGGAATTGGGAATTCCAATCTATAACCCAGCAAAAATAAAAATAAATCCTAATACGTATAGATTCTTAATTGGCTCCCCATCACATACCAAAAGGTTTTCCAATTCTCTACTCTGCTTTATGCAACAATTCTGTCCTCCCGTAGAACTCCTGTGTGCTCATATGGAAATCTGTTTGCAGTAATACAACACAAAATACTTAAATGTAAAACAGATTGCATGTATTGGCTTAATCACCCTAAATGCACCTCACCCATCTCCTTCTGGACAGTGGGTTTCTTTCTCTCTCCCCTACTCTTCCTACATTACTTTGCCCTATCTCTCGTTCTCTAATATTTGTTTCTTTTCATTCTAAAATGGTTTATTCTCTTTGTGCTCCATGAGAAGTGATTTGTGATGTTTTTTTTCTGTCTTTTATTATTACTTTTGCATTCACTATTTCATAAGATCAATAAAGACATTTTATATATATATATATATATATATATATATATATATATATTCAACCATCAAATAGGAGAAGAATAAAAGGAGCAGGAGGAAGGAAACTCACACTAGTCTCCCGTCTCTACGTAACCCAAGATGTGGAAGTCACCATTCTTCAAAGCATTGATGAACTTGATAGGCTGGCAGAAGGTGCGAGGGTTTGACACCATAAGAAGAAGTTTTGGCCTTTCAGAATTTCACATGCTCTTTGTGTACATCAATGAGAAGCAGATACTTCCTCACATGTGACAGGAAAGAGACAATGTGTCTTCACCTAATGCAGGACATGTCCTTTACCTAATGTAATGCTGACATACAGTGGTCATACCAAGCTTTATTTTAGGGGAACACATAATCCTAGATTTCTATATCTCCAGCTCAGGCTGAATGGAAATGGAAAGAGCAGGTTGACTTAAACCTGTTACCATTTTAGGAGTAAAGGGTTCCCCTGGAGACCAAACAGCTCAGGATTCCCAGCAGGCAGAGTACCAGGAGAAAAATGTTGGACTCTGGAAGGGACAACAAAAGGAACCACATGAGAGATTCTTGCTGTACAACATTGCATTTAATTAGATTTTAGTTCTTTACAACACAGAGCCTACTGACAAGTGGCTGCAAAACCAAATCAAATTGAAGGATAAAATGAAGAAACCCTTTCATGGTAATAAGGGAATGTAACTGAAAATCTCCCCCCTGTATCAATAGATTTCCCACACCATTAATACATCTAGGAACAGACTCCTGCTTTTAAACAAGAACCTGAAATGGTTTCACATTTTTTTCAGACCCTAAGTACCAAAATCAGCTCCCCGCTGTGAGGAAGTGGAACTAAACATGAAAATAAAACAATTGTTCTGTATTGTACAAACGGTTATGTGACAAAACAAACGGTTCTGTATTGTACAGGGGACATGCTGGGTTCTCTGTACAGTAAAACCAACTGCGGGTTGTCAGTCTCCTCTATGATGTACACTGAGCTACACATGTGCAAATCACTGTACATTCCCAGCATAGCTGTCTGCTGGGAGTGAATGAACTCCCATGCACATGTGTGGGAGGTGACTGGCTTGGCTGGAAAGATACAGGATGGATGAAGATTTAAACCTAAAAGCAGATTGGGTGAATGTAGGCAGTGAAAGGTTTGGCTCAGTGAATAGAAAAGGCCGATTGGTTTACTATACCGCAGAAAAGACAAAGCGTGTTTCATCTGCAATACAGAATCTGCATGCTCGCAATATTTTATATTTTCAGGTTTATTTCCAATTTAATTTATGCAGAGCAGAAGATATTCTAATTGCTAAGTAAAACAGAGAACTAAGGTTCTTCATGCCAGATAAAAGTGACTATAAGTACACAATGCAAGATTTCCTGACATGTACAGGTCTCCCTCTGTATAGTATATGGCCTGACCATGTGTAATGTCTGCCATGAAGACACCTGTACCGTACCATAGAGGAAATGTGTGCTGGTGATATGGGATTGTTGACATGTATGTAGAACTGATGACACATGTATGTAGGACTGGTGACACATATATGTAATTCTAGTGACACATGTATGTGGTTCTGGCACACATGTATGTAGTTCTGGTGATACATGTATGTAGCACTGGTAACAGATGCATAGAGGACTGGTGAAACATGTAGTTCTGGTGACACATGTATGCAGGACTGGTAACACATGTATGTAGGCTGATGACACATGAATGTAGTTCTGGTGACAGGTGTATTTAGTTCTGGTGACACGGTATAGTTGGCTGACTATTGAAGTGATTTATTGCAGCCAATAGGTTTGGATTTTGTTGGGATGGAATTAGTAAAAGCCCCACTGAGCCCTCCCCCCAGTGACCATTCTACGGGGTATTTGGCTGACTCTCTAATCAGGGTGTTTTTGTATTTTCAAGCTATGGGAGGAAGAAATCAGCCAGTTCCATAATTGTTTTGCATAATGATCATACAATTATCATATCACCACTGAATGTGACAGACCACACATCCAGCTTTACAGCTCCGGGGCACCACCCGCATCCAGCCATCCTGCCCGGCCTGTCACATGACTATGACCTATGACTATGGTACTGGCATTTTCCAGGGAAAGGCCGATATCTGTAATCTAGGCATGTCCCTGATTAGTCAGAAGAATGTTTAAAGGGTTCAAATTTTATGAAAGCCAAAATACAAGGGTCTTTGCCGAAAGCAAGTTGATATTTTGAAGCAGCTGTTGTGTAAAAAATGTAAGAACAGGTTAGGGGTGCATGGAAAAATAAGGGAGCACATATTCTTTAAGGGCAATAATTGGGAGGAACTGGAGACTGGCAGAATGCCCTCCCCTTAACAACCACAACAGATGCCATTGATTCTCTATTGAACAAAAAGGTTGAGCTATCCAATAGGGAAGCCTATAAACCACTTGGTCAGTTACAACAGCTGACCTACAAGAATATTGGCTTCATTTGTCCAGCATGGGCTGCCTATTACTGCATGCGGCCCAAAAAGACAGACATCCTGCCGAAAAGAAAAATTTGAAGAAAAGAAACATCTGTATGAATTAGGGTGTAGATTACCCTGCACTCTGAATTTTCTCCATCCCCCTGGGAAAAGGAATAAAGGACCTGGATACATTTGTAAAATCCTGGCAACTTGCTGAGCACTGAAAATACAACAAATTCCTTAGTGTGGTGCAGGCATCACATTTATAAAGGAATTATGACAGAAAACAACCCTAAGGTTCAACCAAAAGAAAAAAGAAATAAATTATTAAAAATTTAAAAAAACACAACAAAAAACAAAATAAAAAAACCCCACAACAAACATCTCTATAAACGAGGGAGTAGATTGCTTTGCACTCTGGTTTTCAGTTCCACCTGGGAAAGGAATAAAGGACCTGGATAGATTTGTAAATCTCTGGGATCCAGGTCTGAAGTGTTTTGGAAGGGTTGGGTGAGCCAAACACTCCATCCCTCTACCAGGGGAGAAATATAATCCTGTACCTAGTTGCGGACCACTGAAAACAGAACAAATTCCTGTGGCGCAGGCATCACATTTACAAAGGAACTAGGACAGAAAGTTCAACCAATAGAAAAAAAAAAAAAACAATAAAAAAAACAAAACAAAAAAACACACATCAAACATCTCCTAAAATGAGATTGCTCTATCAGGCATGTTCTAATTGATGGTTTTAATAAGGATTTAGGATTTCTCCCACTTAAAACTCATCAAATGCATGGGTCAGGACAGGAAGTCAGGGGGAATGGCTGTCTTAGCTTAGGACTTCTCAGCAAGCACCCATTCCAGGGACGTTATTAGCGATCGGAGCACCACTTATTCATCGGGATCTAGAACACTCACTGGTATCATGGGCTACACAGGATTTGTTAAACCCATGGAGACTGCCAGAATTATTTTCCTTTGCCACAAAGGCCAGCAGGGTAAATGGTGGATAAGATGGCGGCTACAACACTGCATACCGTGTAAATGGTGAAATCTGAATCCTGCACAAGGCTCTTTGGCAGATTAGCTACGTGGACCTATCCCTACCCACTCTATGTCACCAAATGGGCAGAGACTTAATTTCCTGATCCGCAGACCAGCCAGGTGAGCACTCTGTCTTTTTTATTGGAGGAGACAAGAGGAGACATTCAATCTATCCATAATTATTCTGCCTTTGCTCAACCATCTCTTAATTGCCTTGGCGATATTCCTGTGAGTGTGGCTCAGGGTGAATTGTATGTATCAAAATTGGTAACCCCGAGCCACACTCGGGGTAGCATAAAAAAATCCTACCTGCTCCCCGCGATCCCCGGTCGGCTTCTGCATCACACCCTCGGCTTGAACAATGTGATGCGTGAAGCGTCGGGACCCTGGAAAGGCGTGGCCAGGCGGGAAAATTTTAAATCAGATTACATTGTAATCTGCTTTAAAACAATGATCACAGTGATAAAGGTATAAAAACTAAATCCAAATAATAAATAATAAATCCAAAAGTTCAAAAGTTTATTCTATTATAGTACCCTTGTTTGCACAAATTTAAATTTTGTAATAAAACTAGTAAAATAAATTTATTGTTATAATATTTTATTTGTTTTTTTTATTGATTATTTAATATATTATCATTTATGATTTGTGTTTCAAACTTTATCATACTCGGGAGTTATAGGCCTAAAATATTAACCACCTCGGCGGTTAGCCCGAACCTGGTTCGGGGTAAGAAAACTTGCTACTATCGGTTACCCCGAACCAGGCGCGGGGTAGCTAAAAATATAAACACGCGTTACAGTGCAATCTGATTGTCATACAACATTGTATGACAATCGGATTACAACTGAAAAAAAATACTTACCTTGTCCCCGCAGCTCTTCCGGAAATGTCTGTCCTCTTCTGTCTTCATCCGGCGTGTGCAGTGACGATCTCCGGGGTTTCCCAGTGACGACCCTGCAAGCGTTGGTGCGGGCGGGAAATTTAAATCACTTTGTAATGAACTCAAGACAAAAAAGCTGTATTGAGTCCAGTAGAAAGAAATCTTTATATAATATATATATAATTTTATTATATATATATTATATAAGCTACTGTACAGTTACATTGCATTATACACTATTTTTTTTTTAAAGATTTTTTTTATAATGTTTTATAAAAAAATTTTTTTAAAGTTTAATATTAAATTTATAAAATTTTAGACATATTTTGGTGAGTCATGCCTAAGAGTTATAGCCTACAATCTACAATAAATTTCCATGCAAAACATTTTACACTTTTTGCATGGAAGTACAGAAAGAATTAGAACATCGGGTGTTCGCGTACGTGTCCCTCGACGATTCCTGATGATGTCAGTGCATACGCCCGTCGACGGGGGTCGTAGCGGGAAATTCAAATATTTTGTATTGGATTCAATACAAAGTCCTGTATCCAATCAATACAAAATAATACAAAATATATTTATGTGTTTTTGTCTATAGGTATGTGACGTTGGACTCACTCACTCACACTAGGGAGGTGTTTTAGAAAAATATATTACTATACAGTATACCGAATTATTGCATTTTCAGTATTTGTGATTTATTTATGCATTCTTGTTTAAGCTGATTTTTGTGTTTTTATTTAATTTTATTAATAAAGTTAATTTAAAAAAAATTTTTTCATGAAAAACAGTGTACCGCTTTTGGTACAGAAATCCAGACAGCAGTGAAACGCCCAGGAGGTTAAAGAAGTTTTATAAAAATCCTCGTCCTCGATCTGTCCCCCTGCGAGTGCGCTGACGTTCCCTGGGAATTCCTGATGACGTCGGCACATACAGCTGCCACTTGGGGCGTGGCAGGAATTTAAAATGATTTTGTTTTGCATTCAAAAAAATGCAAAATAACTGTATTGAATGCTATACACTGAAATTATATGTGTAAAAGCAGTACATTGTCCTTCATGAAAATTTATTTTACTGTATAATATTATAGTATTAGTATAATAAAGTTTGAAACACAAAATCATGTCAACGTTTATTAGTAAAACATTGTGTTGAGACTTCCGGTTCCGGCGCCCCGCGAGCTACCGGCATGTTCTAGCGGCTCCCGCTCGCCTCAGGGCTTTTCTAATTAAAAACCGGCACTACGCCCACTCACCCGCCTCCTCCTGTTCCTCCGGCGCTGGGAACCCGGATGGAACGATTCCTGGAGCGCTCCTCTGCTGCAGATGTGCATAATCAAATGGGGAAGAAAGACAGGCAGAAGGCTACCCCCTCCAAGATGGCCGCCGCTTCATCAGCTGCACGTGTTTAAAGCACACCATCTTCTCAGGTACATCATGATGTTTCACCAGAAACTGACCAGCCAAATCAGATTGCAGATGCAGTGGTAGCCATTCTTAAACCCACATTACAGGAGGCAATTGACACCGCAGTGCAAAAAGGTATTGTATCCTTAAGAAATGATTTGAGAGAACATTCCCAAAGAATAGATGCCAACGAGCAACGCATTACATTAGTGGAGGACGATATTACTTCCTCTAAGGTTACTATATCTATGCTGGAGGCCAAAACGCAAGCTTTGCAGGATAAGTTAGATGACATGGAAAACAGGTCAAGACGCAATAATTTACGCATTATCGGCCTGCCGGAAAATATCAAACCTGCGAGACTGACGGATCTTTGTTCCAATACAATACCACAATTACTAAACCTTACAACTGCTTGTAAAGTGGAACGTGCGCATAGATTGGGCCCTATTCGTTCAGAAAGGGCCAAACCGCGCCCAGTGATAGTGGCCTATTCACACTACACCGACAGAACCCGTATTCTTCAGGCTTATCGCAGTCACAGGGACTTACATGTGGAAGGTGCACCCGTGTTGATATTTGCGGATTATTCAGCTGAAGTCTCACGCAAAAGGCGCAGTTTTCAGCAGGTGTGCTCTATTTTGTACCAACATAAAATGCGATTTACATTAGCCTATCCGGCGACCCTTCACTTCTCAGATGATCAAGGCCGCAAGTATTCTTTTACATCAGCGGAGGAAGCTGAACAAATTCTGCACGCTTTAGTATCAGACTCTGCATCGGCCCAATCAGCTGGATCTGATGAATACCGCTCATCACCGCCGCGCTCTGCGGCGAAATCTTCCATCCCAGTGTATTCTCCAAAACAACCTAGAAAATCGGGAATCTCGACTAAGAAAAATCGGGAGAGGATGCGATCCGAGTCACAACTCCAGGCGGGATCATAAGGAGTAACTTTGTTTTGTTTTTTTTATTTCCATTTACAATAGTAGTCCCAATTCTTGCATTTTATTGCAATGCTGTTTTCTACATTGCCCATTTTATGAAGTGTGAGCCCGACCCTGACGACATGGTAATTTGTTTACGCATGTTTGTAATTTGGTCACCATTTTCCACTTGTTCGTTTTTTGTTTTATGTTTCTTTGCTGCTATCTCTATATTTTTGGTTGTTCTTTTATGCTTTTTGTCACTGGAAACACTCTCTATTTTTGACCATATGCATGATATGTCACAGAACCTCCAAGCTGCTCTATTGTTCAAGAATCACCTTTACCTATGGGCCTTTTTATACTTACCTGAACCGGCATAACCTGTTCATTGTTCCGCAGGCAATCTTTATAAGGTCTATATTTTCCTTCCATTTTGACAGATATGCTTTATCCATGTTTAAGTCATGTGTTAACATTGTATGCGTGTAATATCCTGGAATGTCAAGGGACTACGTTCCCCTAACAAGCGTATGTCTGTGCTACGCCATTTAAAAAGACTTGGCCCAGATATTGCCTTGTTACAGGAAACCCATTTGGGGACTGATGATTTTTGTAGAATGAAGAAACTTTGGGTTGGTGAGGTTTATGGTACCCCCTCCGTTGACCGAAAGGCCGGCGCATTGATACTAACTCACAAATCCTTTCAGGGTAAGGTCAAAAGAGTGCAGAGTGACTTGGATGGTAGGATAATTAAAATCCTCATACAACTGCATGATCAGGAGCTCTCCATTTACAATGTATACGCTCCAAACTCTCCCCCACTCGCTTTTTTCCAAGAATTAACCAAATGGTTAGCCCAAGACCCTACACCTTTTAAAATTGTGGGAGGGGATTTTAACTCAGTCATGGTGGTAGCGGAGGATAGATGTTCTGGTCACATGGAGGGCACTGAGAGACTTCTGTCCCGTTCTCATCTGTCAGATTTTGTTTCAGCCATGTCTCTGAATGACGTATGGAGGCAGTTTCATTCCTTAGAAAAGCAATGTACTTTTGTATCCCAGGCGCATATATCTCAAGCCCGCCTAGGTTATTTGTTCTGTACTGCTGATGTCCTGTATAAAGTGGAGTCCCCAGAAATTCATCCTATGGTGATCTCAGACCACTCCCCAATCTCCCTTGTCATTCGTGACCAATACCCCAGAGGAGATTATGTGCCTTGGAGGTTCCCATCCTATCTGGCCAAAGATCCAGAATTCCAGGGGGAAGTGCGCGTGGCATGGCTTGACTATGTGCAGCACAATGCTGTGCATAGGGATAACCCTATCCTTTTCTGGGAAGCAGGCAAAGCTTACTTGAGAGGCAGGATAATATCTTTCATAGCAAAAAGGAAAAAAGCCACGCTATCCCATTTTTTACAGGCACAACAGGAACTTAGATTAGCCCAAGAGGCTCTGACAAAGAATCCTACCCAATCTACTAAGCAACAGTGGTACACATCTAAACGTAAATTTGATTCTTGGCTTTTCCAGTATGAACAGTTAAAATTCAAGTACAAATCCTTAAACTATCATAAATATGGCAACAAATCTGGGAAAATGCTTGCAAATCTGGTACGCACGGGTTATAAACCAACTTTTATCCCCAAATTAAACACAATGGAAGGAGACGTGGTTACCTCTCCTAAAGAGGTGAGCCATCATTTGGCTCGATTCTATCAACAACTCTACTCCTCCACGCCAATGGATCTGCGGGCTGGACAGACTTTTCTAGCCAACGTTTCCTTGCCCACACTACAAATAAGTGATATCGAAGTTCTAAATGCCCCCATTACTAACGAGCAGATACTTGCTCCCTGAAGAATGGAAAGGCTCCAGGTCCGGATGGGTTTACCACGGAATTTTTTAAAATGCTCTGAGAGGAAGTTGCAGATGACCTTTGAGCACTCTACTCCAAACTATGGGAGCTGGGTATATATTTTCACTCTGGCCAGGAAGCTTATATAAAATTACTCTTAAAGAAAGATAAAAACCCGTGCGACCCAGATTCTTACCGCCCGATTTCTTTAATAAATATTGACGCAAAAATACTGTCAAAGATCATGGCGGATAGGCTGGCCAGGCTGATGCCATCTTTGATTTCTCCCTCTCAGGTCGGTTTTATACAGGGTAGGGCGGCGGTAATTAACATCAGAAAAATACTGGTAGCGTTGGAGGTCGCTAAGAGACGGCCTGATTTGGACCTGGCCATTGTTGCCATAGATGCCCATAAGGCTTTTGACACGGTAAACATACCATGGTTATTCATGGTTCTGAGACAGGTGGGAATCAGAGGTCCCTTTTTAAATTTACTTGAAGCTATGTACACCTCTCCTACTGCACGTATTCATACCCCAGGATTCCTGTCGGACCCAATTGATCTTTACAGGGGGACTAGACAGGGGTGTCCATTATCCCCATTACTGTTTAATCTCGCATTAGAACCACTGGTGAGATACTTGGATTCCGCCCCTTTGTTACAAGGAATCCCGGTTCATAAGAGTGAATTAAGTACTGCCTTTTTTGCAGACGATATTTTGCTCTTCACCTCCAAACCCCGTTCTGATTGTAATAATATTCAAATAACATTCAGGCTTTTCGAGAGTTTTGCAGGTCTTAAGATAAATTTTGATAAAAGCGAAATTTTGTCCTTAACGCAGAACGGGATTTTGGCAAATGGTTGGAGGACAGCTGTACCCTTTAAGGTGGCACCACACTATATCACTTATCTAGGTTTACGCATAGGCCGTATGCCCTCGTCCCTTTATGCCCTAAATTACCCACCGCTGTTTACAAAAATACAGAAGGAATTAAAGCTGTGGGAGCGTCTGCCCTTGTCATTCTTGGGCCGATGCCACCTAATTAAGATGATGTCATTTTCAAAACTACTCTATCCAATGCAAACTCTGCCTTTGTTATTAACCCATGCTGATATTAACACTCTTAATAAGGCTTTTGTGACATTCTTATGGTCCGGGAAGCGCCCGAGAGTCTCCCTGGCAAAGTTATATTTACCCAAAACAGAAGGAGGAGTGGGCTTCCCGGACTTGGTAGACAGTATAATACAAGGTTATCAGACGGTGAGACAGAGCATGGTCAATGAAGTTTGGAGGGAATCCCAGTTTATGATACTCCACAGAGTGTATAAAGTTTTCCGACCCTCCACCTCAATCTCACAGGCACAATCGTGGCACTTTCAGTGCCCTAAATGCAGTTGTGTGAATGCCTCTCTGGCTCACCGGTTGTGGTTTTGCCCCGAGATTTCTCAGTTCTGGTCCCAAATTCTCCAATTTATACACTCTGTAACAGGGAATACCATACCACTCAATCCTGTTTTGTTGCTGTTTGGTTCCTGGGTGGGGATGGAGGTGGATGTTATGCCCCGCTCCATGCGTACTTGGACAAATATTTGTCTTTTAGCAGCCAGACGCATAATCATGCAAAACTGGATACAGGCACAGCCTCCGGGCCTGGAACAAGTTGTCTCCGCTCTAAAATCTTTATTTCATACGGAAATGCTGGATGCGAAAATACAAGGTGATGATGCTATTACCCGGTTCTGGTTGAAATGGTACAAATTTTTGGTTTATGCTTTTACTGCCTCAGACTGTACATCTATACTAGAGTTGTTCAAATATTCCACATGGTATATAACCAATATTTCAGGATGACCAGGGGAGTATTTAATTACCCATTCCATTATCCAAGTGATGATATTGAATATTATTGGACTATTGAGAGTTTCCTATTGTTTGCTTGTTTGTTTGTTTGTTTTCCTGCTTGTGTTTTTGGTTCTTAGTGCATAGTTTTATTAGTCTATGCCACCCCCTTATACTTTGTATGTTTTTTTTTTTTTTTTGTATTTTTCTTGTGAAAAATGTTTATTAAACACAGTTCTAAAAAAAAACAAAACATTGTGTTATTTTCACATGTTGTGTTTCAAACTTTGTTATACTCTTATTATTATATTACACTGTAAAATAAATTTTCATGAAAAACAATGTACTGCTTTTAGACATATAAAACCAGACAGAAATAAACCGCCCAGGAGGTTAAACACCTCCATAGACTTGTATTCAACAGCTCATAAATGCTTTGGTAGGCGTTTATTGGCATTTGCAACAAGCATTTATTGGCATTGGTGGTACAAATGCAGCCAGGTGTTATAGCAGCCTGGTACAAAACAGCCCGTTGCAGAAGTCAGCTAGGCACAAATGGCAGTCAAAGAACAGGTGTAGGCTCAGGGAAGATAAACGGCAGCGTTTTGCCAAATGATTCTGGTAGCCTAGCTGTGCAGAGTAGCCTTTCGGGAGTGTTTAAAAGCCAACTTTTTTAGAAGCAGGTGTGAACAAGCAAGCTAACAAGAATGTTATGAAACTTATTTGTGTATTACCTTGTTAAAAATTGCTGCAGCCAGCAAGTGTCCATAATGCTGTATAAAAGGCTTTTTCCAGTCTAACTGGTGAAGGGTTGAAAGAGTCGCATTTAACTGCCTTGGGCGGTATTCCCGAGTGTGGCTCGGGGTGAATTTTTCATACCAATAGCCGTAACCCCAAGTGTGGCCGAATGTAGGAAAAAAACTCCTACCTGCTCCCCATGATCGACAATTCAATCTTACATTAACAGAAACATATTTTATAACCCTCACCTCAGACCAATGATTAGACCCCATTACATACCTGAAACCAGACTTCCAAATATTTCCCTTATATCACACCCATATGACATACTACAGATCAGATGCCCCATCACCTACATGCTCACCATATTGATCCAGCTACAAAATCAGCCAACTACTACTTTTTTACAGAATGATATATTGGAAATATAAAGAATAATAATACATGGGTTTCAGAATAAGGTAAGAGTTCAATCAGAGGCTACTCTACTAGCATTATCTGAGTTTTATGACACCTGGTAAACTAGAGGTTCTGAAGGATGCTGGTTGTCAGATCAAGAACCCTGGTCTGTTAAGAGAGACTACTTTAAACAAAGACAAGACAATTTTAAATTACAATGTTATCCCCAGTATCACAATAACCATATACTATACAATATTTTCAAAAGATAAGATAAAAATGTTGAATCAATCAGAAGTTGGTCAAACCGTTCATATTTGCAATACAATTTTGGGTAAAGTGTTAATTGAAAAAGGGAAGCCCGCAGCAAGAGACTAAGCGGAGGGCTGGCATGACAGGGTGTGAGGGCAGCCCCCTGCAAGTTCGGTAAGGGTTAATGTGAGTGAGAGAAGATAGGGGTGGGATAAGTTAGAGGTCGGGCAGGAAGTATAGTGGAGGAGAATAGAAGGGTTTAAGTAGGTGGGTCCGTCGGAAGTGAGGGACAGCTTTTTGCGGGAAGGGGGTATGGAGAGCAACTTTATACCTGTTGGGGGGAACATGAGAAGGAGGGCAGCAGAAGGGGGTAATTTATCTACTGGGGGGTGCAGGAAGTTTTAGAGGGGCTGCAGTAGATGGTCAGGTCCTTACAGCAAGAGGTTGGAGTGGGGGTAAGGGGGCAAGTTCTGTATGTGGGTGGCATCATTTGTGTGAGGAGGGGTTGCAAGGGGGGTCCAAGTTTTCAGTTAGGGGGATGTGGGGTAGTAAATCTGCAAGGCGCCTGGACGCGGCAGAGCGTGCGGCGGATGGCATAGGAGACTCGGCGAGAGGCAAAGTTTATGTTTGCTTCGAGGGACCCCTTGGAGCTCACTTAAAGGAAGGGTGACTATGTCGACATTTTTTCGCTCTTACCATTAGAGCAATTCAATGTTGATAGGCCGGTGGGGGATGGGCGCAAGGAGGAGAGCGAACAGCGCAGATACCGTTTGATTCCTTGCACCTTTTTTAATTGGTTGTGTTGGGTGTGGGGTCTGACATTTCTGGGGTTGGTTGTTTGTTACTGGTTGGTTTTGTGTTGTAGGTGTGCGTCCCTGCTTGGTCTGGATAGCGGGGTATTCCTTTGTTTGGTGAAGATCCAAGAGGGCCGAGGTTCGGCACGAAAGACAGCAGCTCAGTTTTTCCAGGGAGGAGGCTACAGTGCGGTGGCTGGGAATTCTTGGGATGTTGTGGAGCACAGTGGTTCCTGACATCCAAAGATTTGTGTTGTGGGATCACCCTCCGGATGTGGTAGGTATACATACGGCGGGTAATGATTTAGGTCGCAGGCCACTGCGGTAGTTTTTCAGGAATATTATGCTGGATTACCTAAGATCGAAATTGGAGTTTCCAGGGCTAGTTATTGTCTGGTCCAATATGATAGCTAGAACCATGTGGAGAGGGGCAAGCTCAGTGGACTGGGTTAATAAGGTCAGGATTAAAGTCAACAAGTAGGTGGGCAGGTTGGTGGCCTGAAATGGAGGGGTTGTGATTCAGCATAGGGACCTGGAGGAAGAAACTAAGAGGTTCTTACGTAGTGATGGGGTCTACCTCAATACAGTAGGAATAGATGTGTGGTGTTTGTGGTTGCAGTGTGGAGCGGTCTTTACCTTTCCTAAACCTGCAGCCTGATGGAGTAAACTGGAGTTGGTTGGGTAAAGTACAATTGGGCACAGTGGTTTAAACATGGGTTTTTGTTTTCAAGTTTATTTGGTTGATAATAAGTTTTATATGTGAAAGGATTGTGAATTATATGCCTTTTTTATTATTAGATGTGTTTTATACGTTAATTTATGTTAATTTGGTTAGTATATATGTTATTAAAATAGTGTTATATTTATTGGTTATTTATTGTTATTAAAGTTAGATTTTGTTAATAAATCAGCTGCTTGCCAACCATTTTAAATCCAAGAAGGTGTCGGTGTGTTTCTTGAGGGGATAATGGCTGGTAGGCAATAGTAAAATAGAAACATTTTATGTGTATTTAGTTTTAGGTGGGTACAGTAAAAAAATTTGAGTGTGGGAAAAGTTTTTAGGTGTGGGAAATGTGTCAAGAAGGGGGCGGGAGATCCGAACTACCCTAGTCATGGATCAGGTGTGTTGTTTTTTTATTTGAAACTACTTTTATGTCACAATCAATATTTTAAATACATGTATTGGTAAAGACAACATATGAGCTAAAACATGGCAAACAAGTGGATGGTCATCAAACATTTTTCATAGTACTAATATATCAATGAAACATACCACTGAGAAAAAATAGCAACCAAGCATTACTAAATACTTATTTACTAAATCACAGAAGCCAATATATCTTATTAGGAATAGGAAGTTCCCCACACTGCATACTTGCCTATAAATCCAAACGGTATTTAAAACAGAAAATTGTTACCAAATACTGAAGGGCTCCATGGGAGCACACTAGATGGGTAGACTTTGCTACCCTTTAACCAAGAGGACTCTAATTCTATAAATTTAACCCCTCCTCCTGTAGGGTTACCTAGTCCAGATTACATAAACAGGGAGGGTGCTGCCATTAAGCTGTCAGGAAAAGAAAAATTACGTTAGGTATTTGGCGTAATTTTTCTATTTTACTAGACGGGAAATAACTAGACAACACGGAAGGGCATGCTGAATAAATTTATTAAATTTAAGAGACTCCAGACAAAATTTTTTGCCCAAATTCAGGGATCACTTCCTCGGCTCACTTCTGGTTCAGGTTCAGGACTAGAATGTTCCGCAGACGTGCTCCCCCTACTGGTTAAGATGTGAACACCACCTACCTGTCGTCTCCTGCACTCCCTCTGGTGGTAGGGTAGGATTTCAGCAGGTCACATATGGTTTCCAGCTCATGATTTCCTGTGTACTGACTCTGACTTTGACCCTTGAGTACTCCTGCTTGCCGCCTGCCCTGGCCTTTGACTTGTTTCACCATGATTCTGTCTAATGTTCCTGCACCTCGCCTGATTCCTGTCTGTCAGCAGTCAACTGCCTTTAATACCATCAGATAATTGGTTTAAAACATCTCTCCCACAGGTACCCAAGCAAAAGGATGAAACTAGAACACACCACAGGTGGCGGGAGGGTATATTTATAGAATTAGGGTTCTTTAGGGTAGAGAGGGCAGAGTCTGTCTGTCTATAGTGCTAATGCGTCTAAGGCTACATACACACGTACAATAATTGTTGTTATAAAGGATCTTTCACCATCCTTTCCAATGACAAACGACTTCATGATGCATGAACAAGTGCTGTACATACAGCATCGTTCTGCTCTATGGAGAGTGGAGGGGAGATAACGACGGAGCGGCACCCTGCTGCATTCTCTCCCCTTCACTTTTACCATTACGATCGTTTGTCGTGCATCATCTGTGGATCTGCCAGGACGGTTGTTCGGATGATAGATGACGAGCGCTGTACACGCACCAGATTCTCGTCCGATATCGTCCCTGAACCGGTTATCGGACGAGAACCATTGCACATGTGTACGTAGCCTAATGTGCTGTCCTTACTTATAAATAGTGTTGGTGTTCAAATTCGAGTTGTCCTAATATTCGACCCGAAAATGGCTGTTCGAATTCGGGTAGACCCAACCCAAAAAAAAACGAGATTTGACAGGAAAAATTCTGATTCAAAGTAAAAAAATGTGTTAAAAAAAAAATAAAAATAATGTTAAGGTAATTTATTGAGTATTTGTGTTTATTTACCTATTTTTTTTTTTTTACAGGTTATCCTACAATGTCATGATATCTCTTAAGCTGCGTACACACGTCAGATTTTTCTCGCCTGATAATCGGCATCGGCCAGATATCGGGCGAGAATCTGGCGTGTGTACAGTCGGCGTCATTCATCGTCCATGGATCCGTCCTGGCAGATCCACGAACGATGAACGACGAGCGATCCTAATGCAAGGGAAGGGGGAGATCGCACAGCAGGGTGCCGCTCCATCGCTCTTCCCCTTCCCTTGCATTATGTACAGCACCGTTCATGCATCGTGTAGTCCTTTGTCGTTGGAAAGGATCGTGAAAGATCCTTTCCAACGACAAAAAATTGCACGTGTGTACGCAGCTCTACTCTGTAACACACTTTCCAGCACACTAATATTATGATACATTAGTTACATTTTTCTTTTATCCACTGCAAGAAAAATGTAACAAATGTATCATTACTGTGCTGGAAAGTGTGTTACAGAGTAAAAGATACTTGCCAGCCAAGCATCTTCTCAATGATTGCAGCAGAGTCTGAGAAGAGTGTGCGATCCCTGCGGTACTACAGGTTATTTAACCTGTAGTGTCCCGGGGATCGTAGTGGAACTGCAGAGTTCATCAGGATCAGCAATCAGGATCGCTGTTGCAGTTCTGAAGTATGTGTTCCTGGATGGAGTTTCTCTATCCAAGAACACAGGACTCCCTGTGTTCCTGGATAGAGAAACTCTATCCAAGAACACATACATACAACAAGTAAAGGGCTGCAAGAGCAATCTGATTGCTTTTGCAGCCCTTAATAGTCCCTAAAAATAACCCGAATTCTCCCACCATTGACTTCAATAGTGTTCGAATTTAGCATTCAATCACCCGAACAATATCTCACTATTCAATCGAATAGCTGTCGAATCGAATAGTGAGAAATTCAACCAACACTACTCTTAACCTCATCACACGCACGGCTCCAAGATTTTTCTAAAGCTGCCCCAACTCTCTGGAATGGTCTTCCTTGTCCTATTCGGCTTGCTCCTACTTTTTTGCTCATTTTAAATAGCACTCAAAACCCATTTTTTCAAACTTGCCTACCCATCTTTTTCTGTCTTTTCAAATTATCACTACTTCCTACCACTACATATCTCCCCTCTTATTGTATGTTAATTGCCCCACCTCCTAGATTGTAAGTTGTTCAGGGCAGGGTCCTCTTCTCCTGTGTCACTGTCTGTATTCGTCTGTCATTTGCAACCCCTATTTAATGTACAGTGCTGCGTAATATGTTGGCGCTATAAAAATCCTGTTTATTATTAGTAATAATATTAATTTTAATAATAATAAGATGGAGCTTTCAGGAAAATAGATGATGCAAATAGAATACAATATGTGTGTGAATTTTATGACCAGTTGACCAGTACATCTTTTGGTGGTAGGACTTGGGATGAAGTTAAAAACATATAGTCCCTGATTTATTAAAGCTCTCAAAGGCTGGAGAGGATACATTTTCATCAGTGAAGCTGGGTGATCTAGGAATCCTGGAATGGATCTGGTGGAGGATTGAAAACAGTTGCTGACAAATAGCAAACTACTTTTAAGAAATCCATTCCAGGTTTGTTGGATCACCTGGCTTCATTGGTGAAGGTGTATCCTCTCCAGCCTTGGAGAGCTTTAACAAATCAGACAGATAGTGAGAATTAGCAAACTCATTAATATTGCATAGGTCCCAAATGTTACTGCAGCCATTTGGAAACGTTTATTTTCTCAACATGGCTTGCAGAGGACAATGTGCAGTGTCAGGGCTCAGCCTGCAAAGGGGTCCTGAGGGCCAGTGAAGATATAACCTTCTACAGAAAATTGCAAAACACTTAATTTACAAAGCTTCAACACAAGAGTAAGGATCTTAATTTTAGCCATATGACATATTTTGGCCATATGACTAATGCATATACTCTTTCCTCTGATTAAAATTGTCTTTAGGCTCACATCAATAGGTATTTTTTTATATTTAATTTCAACGACAAGAAAAGCAATCAACCCACATCAATAGAATATGCTACATCTCAAGAACTGTGTCCTTTCACCTGTCTGCTCCATTTAAGTAATTAGCACATTGATAATGTGCATATGATGTCTGCCTGAAGCACAATCTAGATTTGTGTCTCTGGAAATTATCCTTTATTATAATTTCCAGTGACAATGGAATGAATGAGCATTGTACACGCAGCACTGTTGAGTTCCATAGGGAAGGGAGGTGGAAGAGGCACTCGTAGGAGGCACTCCACTGCATCCTCCTCCATAGGAAATGGCAGAAATAATTTCCGGTTGATCATTTAGTGACCCACCTGATGAATCAATAAACAATGTTGGGTACAACACACATTCTAGAGTTTCGTCCACTACCTCAATCATTCATCTCAGTTGACAATTATCTACCATGTGTACATGTGTAGCCTGAAACAAAGGAATGCAACACTGAATGAGGATCATTATCCTGGCATTGCCAAAATGACAATTATATAATGTTGTGCTCATTTCATGAAGCTCATTTACACTATACAGTACAGATGGCCTCTTTAGTGAATCCAGAAGCCTATTAGAGGGATTCCTCCACTTAGGAGCATTCCTGGACCCCTTCTCTCCCCATTCACAGAACTGTTTGATTTTCAGCTGCAGATTTTCTTTGTAATGGAATTATGAACTCTGATTTTTTGTCTAAATTTCTCTTTTTCCTGGAAACAAAGATGATTCATCTTCATTAGAAGCCATGGCCTAAATCCATAGAGATTTAAAAGTGAAAAACGTTCACATCAGAGGCTACAGGGATGATGTAAGATAGTGTTGTAAACCCTCTGAGGACACCAAGCCCCGAAATCCTGGCCAAGTTGACAAAATATTTCCAGTAAGACATGTTTTCACAAACTGTTTATCGGCATCTATCACAGACATTGACTCAGGATTATTTTGTGAGAAAATGCCAACAAAGGTAACAACCCTTGGTAGCAAAATCCATTTTCAGAGAAATAATTAAAAATATGGTCACCAGATAGGACAACTCCAACCTTTATAATACAAAGAGCATAACAATAGCATGACAACCAACTACATTGTACCTACTGCAGTCAAATGATTGCATGATTTAACTGCCTGCTATGGGTGACATCAATTGCCCCATTCTAATACTGAGCAAACCAAAACAAAAGCTGTGTTGTACAGCTTACATGTAAGAATTAAAGTAATGAAATCCTAGGTTTGAAGACCAAATGTGATAGTAAAGAAGACTATAAAGAAGAAGAATATGAAGAACCCTGTAAGTGGATAATATTAGTCTTTGATTGAGTCATGGATACTTGAGTGTAGGCTCCTCTGGTGTAGAAACTGAAGTATATGGCTCAGACTCCTCTGTACAGCACTGTGGATATAGCAACAATATATAAATGCATTTTAATAGTGTATTATCTGGTGGTGACATTAGAATGAAAGCTCCTTTGGTGCAGAGATCAAATTGAACGACCTAATGTTATCCGTACAGCTCTGTTGAATATATCTGAGCTATATAAATGTATATTAGTGTGTGGGCTGAAGTAATTGCTGCACATCTGTGCAGAAACTTAGGTTATTACGTTCTCTATATTGCACTGTGGAATATGCCATAGCTTTATATAAATATATTAAAAAGATACTTTCCTGAGCAGAGTCATGAAGTAAAAATTCTGATCAGGAAGAAATAGCAAAAAAAATGTAGGATGTGATGGAGGCAGTAAATGTAAATATGACATTTAAAGGCCCCATAGCACCTCCTGCGCACCAAGCAGCACATACACAGGAAAACCACAAGCACAGCTATGATGTCATCACACTGACACATTCCTTATCTCTTGTGTCTTACTTGGTATTGTAAGTCCATAAGGTACAAATTTGCAGAATGTTTAATAGTTACAGTAAGTAACATTTTACATTTTTAGTTCCCTGTTTAAAGTACATAAGCTGTTTTTTCTGCATTACCTACTATTTGTACTTAAATCTGCTCAGTAGTCTGCTCACGGTGTTGTTTTACAGCAAGTACTAGACAGGAAAGAAAGGGTAAGATAATAGTGGCTTTGGTATTGGTATCTGTCCTAAAATTAATACACGTATCAGATGTGCAAAAATATATAGTCTGTTGTTCTAGATATGTGGTCCTGAAACCAATGGTGAATCTCTCCAGCATCAACAGCAATAAAAAAACAGACATGACCTTTAGTACTTCCACACCCCATCTCAAATAAAAAATGGACTTTATTACACTTTCATTGTTTCTCTAAAGTGGCATTTTCTTTTGTTTTTGCCAAAAACATACATTTGATGTCTAAAAAATATTTAAAGCCCCTCACACGTTATTTATTGTATAACAGCTGAGATTATACCAGTTTCAAATATTTATGTTGCATTGTTTTGCATAATAAGTGCTTTACAAACTGGTATTTTTCGTGAAAAAATAATAAAATGTATGCACACAAGCACAATACAGTTCCCATTTTTATTGCATCAATAGGAAAAAGATGAGACTGTGTTTGGTAAACAGACACTGGAAGCTTTAAAGATGTGTCTGCCCATGAAAGGTAAGAAAATATGATGCACAAAAATTTCCAGTGACACTTTAAAAACCTCCTAAATTTATCAGTTTAAAGTTAACCCTAAATAACTGCTAGAAATATTCTTCTTTTTCCAGCATGTGTGGCAATCCAATATTTTGTTTATGTTCATCATTTACTTACACATGCACTGGGAGTTCTCTTGATTTCATTTATTTAATTTCTAAAACTTTTTTTCTCCTCTAAACTTTGTAGCTACCACAATAGAACTAATAAGCCCATTTATGACAGTGTATAGGGCACTGACAGGTTCTCTTTTATTCTGTTAGATCCCTGATGTATCCACTGTCATTAGCCTATCAGATCAAACGAATTCTGCCCAATTCCTCCCAGCCCAGTAGCCATGCTTTCAAAGAGTTGAACCAGGTTCATAGAACAAAGGGACAATCCATGATGTTATCACTGATCATTTCCAGCTAACCATTATGGATAGATACCGCCAGACCCTGCAGGTGAGTCTTGGTACCATGTAGGGGGCACCTCTTTCTTTGACGCTGTAGATCTGGTGGACAGCTGTAAAGCCTGATGCTGATCAGTTTTATACTGGATGGCTCCCAGCTGCTATAAACTTTGTGTCGGAAGTAGAATCATGTATATATATATATATATATATATATATATATATACAGTACATAGCAAGGAAGGTGTTAGGAAAGTAAAAGACAAAACATGGCTGGGTTTCCCCTAGGCAAACATACATAGTGCACCAGCTATAATCCACGGACCATTACTGATTCCTTCCCTCCAGCACAACTTGTTTAAGAATATGAAACTTTAACCTGTCCCTTTCTGTATGCTTACTTCCTGTTAGATTGTGAAGTGTACTCTACGAGGCGTCTGGGGAAATCACACTCCGTCAGTGAGTGAAGTAATCAGGGAAATTTCTAGCAGGTTTCCCCAAAACATAATGATGGGGAGGGAGGTTGCATGTATTAATTTCTGTGTGACATCTGAACTGTTCACACACAAGAAGGACAGAGAAAGACACACCAGCCTGCAGACTTCATATGTCATGGCAAAACTGAAGAGTGGTCCATCTTCTTCACCAGACGAGAATGAGTTTGTGTCCGGCTACCCCACCAGCATCTGTGACCATGAACCTGGGAACAAGTACCTGTGCTGCAACTGCAACAACGTCCTGAAAAAGGCCCAGCAAACACTGTGCGGACACCGATACTGCGCACCATGCCTGGCCTGGATTATCAGGTCAGTCATCAATGTGGTCTGTCTACATCCCATTGTTCTCAACTATAACTAAAACATCACCTTTGGATGGACTGGCCCTTTATTAAAATTTTGTGTTATCTTTCTTGCTGAGATGGCTAAAGGAAGAGCAATAGCTAAAGTATAATTATTTTTTTGGGAAAAAATTCTGCTCCACTGTTCCTTTTCTCTTGGTCATGTGACCAGAAACCTGGACATTTGTTTCAGTGATCTCTGATGACCAGTTCTACCATGTGACCAAATGCCCAATATTTTGCTTTAATAAATTACAAGTTGGCAGCAGCATTTTTTTACAGAAACAGCTTTTTTAATACTGTGTCTGTACTTAGACTCTCCACTTGCAATACATTGCCTATGTACACACTGTAGATGATTGTCACCCAAGATGAATGATCGTGTTGTTCTAGCATGTGTACAGTGGTCCCCCAGTATGGTTCATCAATCTGTTCTGGAAGATAAATGAACAACCAACTGGGGGTACCATTGTACTTTCTATAGAAGAGAGCGCTGCATTGTGTGTACTGGGCTCCATTATTCTAGTGTCTTTGGAAACAGAAAAAAATTGTTACTAGCAACAGAAATCGGAGGTCTGTAGGTAGTCTCAAAAGGTAGTGAAGGGTAAAGATAACAATACATATGTTTAATTCAGTCTACAACCCTTATATATATATATATACATTTTTTATCTTCACTTAGTTCACATTATATTGTAGAATCTGAAACTGGCAATGGTAGAATTTCTTTTTATCTGTAGGGACGTAATCTGAGTCACACAATAAAATGCCATTTGTATGATTATCTGGACAGAAACCAAAAAAGTCCCATTTGCCCCAGATGTAAACAAGAGGACCCGGACACACTGACTGAGGACAGCTACCTCTCGGAGGACAGAGTGAGTAACAGTGGTTCTCTTTCTCTCTCCCCTGGACATTTCTGCATTAGTTGACTCAATTCTGTAAGCTCCTCCCCAAACTGAAATATCATTTGTGTGGACTTACCCTTTAATTAAAAAAGAACAATGTGACACTTTCATTATGAATTTAAGACTTTGGGACTTTTTTGCTGAGGTTTTGAATGTAGAAGAAAAAATCCCTTTATATAATAATTGTTTGATTCTATTTCAGGCTTTCATCGATGCAGCTATCAATAAAGAAATTTCAGAGCTCAGAGTTCATTGTCTGACAGCAACTTGCGACTGGAGTGGAGCACTGCGAGACTATGAGGTACTTTTTGTATGAATCTCATTTCTGGTCATGTAATATATTTTTATATTTTGACACATAAAATTGTTGCGTCATCTCCTGATTATACGGTAGTTCTCAGTATTTGTACTTATTCTTCATGCATGCACAGTGCACACTATCACTTCTCTTGCTCTGTAAACTGGGGGTAATTCTCAGCATCTTTTCTTACTCTGTATGTATGGACAGTACACAGGATCACTTCTCATGTTCTGTACGCTGGATGTAACACACAGTATGTGTTCCTATTCCTTATATGTGGATGCTACACACCATCACTTCTCTTGCCCTGTAAGCAGGGGTCAATTCTCAGCATTTTTCCTATTCTGTATGTATGGACCTTGAACAGTTGCAGTTCTCTTGTCCTGTAAAGACTCTGCAAATTAACATTTTTTTATGCACTGTAGTCTGGGTATAATTTTCAGTTCCTATTCTGTATGTATGGATTCTATATGTATGTTCTGTATATTTAGACCCTGCAAACCACTCACCACTTCTTTCATTCAGTATGCTGGGTATAATTTTTAATATCTGTTCTTTATGGTGTATTAACTTGTCTACAAAAAGGGAGGATTATTTATGTTTTGGAAAGATCTGTGTCTGAAATTCCCTTTCCAAAATTCATTGTTGGTTCAAGAAGTGTTCATTTATGTCCAGAGCGAGTTATCAATATTTGATGTCACAGATCCCTTTCAGGACCCCTTTAGTATCACCCACTTTGCACTCCCCTGCTGCCTGTACCAACTCTGCTCAGGGATCACCTCCTCTGCTCACTTCCTGATCATGTGACTCCCAGTCAGCTGCTCTCTTACCTCGGAGGACTAGAGTGTTCCGCAGACGTGCTTCTTAGACTGCTTAGACTCTGCGCCCTGTGCACGTCTCTGCCAACTGAGCTGGTGACACGGAGGGTTCACCATCCTGTCAATTGGAAAGTCAATGTCACCCAACCAGTTTCTGTAGAGAAATTCCAACATTTGAATCATGTGACCATCTGTGTGACAAGGTGTGGTCTTGGCTGGGTAGAAAAGGCATTTCAATATAAACAATTCTGTATAATATGACTGAACTGTGCACAGATATTATCAAAGCCAAAGTAGAAAATACAATACAACCTAATACTGTTACTGTCTGTTCTAGATTTAGTTGAAGGTTTTGATTGTATTTGCAAATCATAAATGATAGTCTTGTTATAGTTTACAAACCATAATTTTTTAAAAGCAAAAGGAAGGTTCCCAAATGACCCCACCTTTTTTTTAAATCGAATAAAATGTTAGGTGACAGAACTTTTACCTATTGGTGGCTTAGTAGATAAGATCAGAGTTTTGAACAGTATGTTTATCTAATCAAACTGGAATGGATAAGCTAATTTGTTCATGGAATTAGGCCATTGTAAGCATTTGTGTGTTGAGTGTGCCCAGGGAGGCTTTCCCGATATTTTTGAAAAGACATGACATATAAGTTATACCAGATTTCTACACCCTACAGGATCACCAAAGCCTCTGTGATTTTGCCCAAATTCTGTGCCACACTGGCTGTGGACAGACAGTGCAGCGGAGACACCTCGCCGACCACTTGGAGGCTGAATGCACCAATAACACAACAGTCTGCCCCAAATGCTCTGAGAGAGTTCCCACTACTGATTTCCTGGTAAGCATAATAAATATAAAGTACTAAAATACAACATAAACCTAAAATAAATTCACGGTATTTAACTATATTTGTCACTAAATACAGTATATTACTTTTTATTTATCATAATTCTATTGTATAATGCATATTTGTATAAAATGCATTTAGAGTGCATAAATCATTTTAAACAATTCACACTATGTGGTCTATTATGAGTGTATAATTTAAGATTTAGACAACTTTCACCCAACAGTAATAGATTCTCACTAAATTTTTTGTTAGAAAAATGTGACTTTTGAGTAGGTAATGTAAACCATTGTTCAACAACAATGATAATTAGACCCTATTCATATTATATTTGTCCTAATTATACAGTATATACAGATGTATTTATAATAAATAATCATACAGTTATGGTAAATGTATATATTTATACAATTATAAAGATTTTGGTAAGTTTAATAATTATCTATTGGACCAATAGCTATAATAAAATATTAGTTCATATATAGTTATCATATATATAATGTAAGAATGGACAGCTCTCCAACAACAGAAAGATACTGTGACGCATTATTTTACTTTAAACTTTTTAGTCTCATTTTGAATATTTCCTATTGTAAGAAGATATGTGAGTCTGTCTGTCCAAAGTGAAAGTGATATCTTTTTAAAGGGGGATTTTAGAAGCTTTCAGAAAAAAATATATGAGCTAGGAAATAACTACTTCCTACAGTTTCTAAGGTTAGAAGTTTCCAATTGAGAGATAAAAACACTCACTCATAAGGAATACAATAACAAATTTTGGCAAGACTTTCAGTTCAATAAAAGGAAAAAAACAGACGTCATTCCTGGACTGTTTTGGGCGTGGGGGTGTACTTTACAAATAGTTTCATATTGTGCATTTACTATCAGGAAACATCCTTCTTTTCAGAAACACAAATGTGAAAAATTTTCCCTGGAAGATCAAATGCAGAAGAAAAATGAAATGGTGCTAAAAGGGAAGGTAGGACAATTCTGCATTTTGGAAAAAAAAAAACAAAACAAAAAAATTCCCCTAAAGAAATTAAAATGATTTCTCTGTTTTTTAAAGGACAAAAAAATCCTCTTCATGCCAATTATATTCATTGAAAATATCTATAGGTATGATCATTGTAGATTACTTCCTGGATATTATTACAATTAAGGTATCTTCCACCAAATGAGGGTCAACCCTAATATAATCTACTGCTCATTCCCAGGAATGTAAGGAAACCGATTACATCATCCCAATAGATGTGCAGTGCCTTTGGCCAGATCACCAAATTGAAAGCAAAACTAAGGGTGACATTGGGGAATACCAGAATTTTTGTATTTAGTCATTCATTTACTAACAGAAAATTTATCCATTAACCCCTACAACTCAATGCTTTTAGGGGGTAGAGATAGAAACTCAAATTCAAAGTTTTTCTTGCCAGGTGCTGCAAGAATGATAACCATCTGGTGGATTAATGAAAATCCCGGCATCAAGCAAAACACAAATAGTTTTAGAAGGACTTAAATGCAATATTTTACTTTTGTTAAGAATATATTTTATGCTTTCATGAAAAAATAATAATGTCACTATCTTGTAATCATTACAGAACCAGAATTCTACCAATGCTAACTCAAAGGAAAAATGTCGATTTTCCCTGCTTGGCTGCACATACAAGGTACGTGCTATTGGGAAGAAGACATATCTCACCTAAAAATCATAAGGAAAGGGGATCATGATGAGCACAGTCAGTGTATTTGAAGGCCAAACATAATGATAAAGATTTAAAGTCAAACTCTAACAAAAACCTTTGCTTTAATAGGATTAGATCCTGCCTGTGTCCCCATTAGGGTGACTCTCATATTTTCTGTGCTGGTAATGAGTGTCACACACAATGGGATGTGAAAGGAAATTTCTCCAATGGGAACACAGACAGCAAGAACATTTTTTCTCAGTTTGGAGAAATGTAAGAGCTTCTGTAAGCAGTTAATGCTGTCTAGACAGAGCTTCCTCTTATTTCCTGTTTAGTCAGTAGGTGTCAGAAGAAATAAATAGAAAATTTTCCAATGGCTATATGGATAGATGTAATAAATATAACTCAATAGATGTTTCTAAAAAAAAGTGTTTGCTGGTGTTAGCCCTTATCAGACAGTGAGTGTTGATATAATGCCAGCACCAAGCATACATATTCATGATAGAAACAGAATCTACTTTCCTGCATTTAAGTACATCATATACAAATTCCCTGTCTCTAAATTAGTTTAGTTTTCATGTAACATTATTTCAGAAGGGTTGTTGGACACAATTCTAATCAGTAAACTGCTACAGGTGCAGATGCTCTTTTACCAAAGCTTCTGCTTTGTATTTATTTCTTGAAATAAATGGAAGTAATGTGTTCCTCTTTTTCCTTATAGGGCAGCAAAGAGAAGATGAAGGAACATGAGAAGTCATCTGTGGTGGCACACTTGTCCCTGGTAGCCCCTGTTTTACTGCAGATTAAGGAGAGCCTGTCACCAGCAAAGCCAGCTAAGAATGGATTCCATTACCCCATACAAGACTCCACTGCTCGTGCTGTCGAGAAAGTACTTTCCAACCTACAGAACGGGGAAATTAAAGCAGTAAATGATAACATTGCTGCGGAATGTGGCTGTCTAAATAAAAGCGGTCCTACAGGAGCAGATTTACATAACAGGTTGGCCATGCTGGAGGCCAGGACACAAGTGTTTGAAAACATTATTGCTGTCCTTAACCGTGAGATGGACGACACCACTGCTAAACTGTCAGCAGCGCTGACAGAGAAAAATGAGGAGCAAAAAAGAGTTAAAGCCTGTGAGCATAAAGTAAGCTGCCATTACTATCCTTAAGAATATTAGAAAATTCAAAATTAGGAAGGGGTGGCCTCATGGTTGTTAGGAAGTCAAGTTTAATATGCACATCATCAGTAACTGCTGTATAAGAAAAACAATTAGCTGTCCACTTAAAAGTTTAAATAGCCTGCGTGCTTCCTATGGATTTAGCATATAGTAACCTACAACAGAAAGTGTGTCACCCATTAAAGGTCTTTTTGTATACTGGAGGTTTCTGATTAGACTTGAGCAAAATCTCTGGCACCCATAAATATAAAGAACTTGAGTGATCTGTCCATGGACTACAGCATGCTACTGAAAATACAAATGACATAAGAAGGTAACACTGATGCTTCCAGGGACAAGAAATGTCAATGTGTGGTGTATGAATATTCCATGTCTTAAGAAAAAAACACACATGCATATACACACTCACGTTCACAAAAAAACATGAAAAAATCTACCTTTTTGCACCAATTTGAAATCTTCTGAAAATACCTATTTTTATGCACCAATTTATTCCAAAAAAAAAAAAAAAGAAATCACCTATCTCTCGTTCAGTTAGTGAGGTAGGTGACATATAAATGGCCCCAAGTTGGACTGAATTCTAGAAAGCTGTGCCAAAAACAAAAAGGAAGAGGCAAAAGGCAAGTTATTATCGGTTTCTCTGCATCTGATTATTTCCCATTACTGACTATTGACTATACTGTTCTGCACTGTGTCTCTGTACAGCAAGGGCCATCTCTGTTTAAGTAGTACATAGCTTCCTCACGTCATAGTCATTATCACGGGGAACAGTGAGAAGCACAGTAGAGACATCAGCAAATCTTACATTAAATCTCCTGGCACTAGTCATACAACAACTTACACTGGAGATATACAGCTCTGCCTCTGGATTCACAGGAGTGCCTAAGCACATTCACCTGCCAGGAAGTACACTGCTATTTGTCAAAAAGAAATAAAGACCAAAGGTACATTTCCAGGGTAATACTTTGGAAAAGTAACACTATTAAATGTTCTCTATAACACAGAAACTTGTTACATTTCAAGTTCTGGTCCAGTTGAAGTAAAGCTTTGTTCAGAACTGCAGCTGTTCCTGTGCAGCTCTCATTAACAGGTCACTTGCAGCTCTGCACTGGTTCTTAAAGAACTATTATTTGCACACCAAATCGGTCATTGTTTCCCCCATTAATTATTTATAGATTTAATTTTCTTGAATTAGTTAACCATCTTTTAAAATCTTTTAAAATCTAAACCACTTTTGTGTTTCTAGCAAAATTTCAATTAGACATAGTGTTAAAATCACTAATCGTATGGTAATGGTAAAATTACAAATCATAATACAGATAAAATACTTGTAGTCAAAAGCAATATTCAAAATATATGGTTATATTATGAAAAAAAAATGTTAGTAAACAGTAAGAGAGAAAATGCACGGTGTATACCAAGGATTAGGGTAAAAGTTGTTACATAAAGCAAAAAATAGCCATAATCACCAAGTTAACCAAACTGTTCTAATTTTTCTGCAGATCACTGACTTGCGCTGTACATTGGCAGCGAAGGAGATGGCACTAAATGAATTACACATGCGTCTGTCAACTCTCGAGCAAACCTCATATGACGGGGTGTTTCTATGGAAGATCAGCAACTTTACACAGAAATGTCATGATGCTGTGACAGGAAGAGCTATCAGCCTTTATTCTCCAGGTATACCACCCTACTACACCTCTGCCCAGAAGTAAACAATGGGAAAATGGGCAAAAACCCATAATAACCAGTTTACTTATATCAGACACGTGAATTCCGATTGGACTGATTAATTTTATAATTTTTCATTGTAATAACTTGCAGAGCCCTATTTCCTAAGTGCTATACAGAAAACAATAAGCCCTTGGACCAGAAAATCCTATTCTCTAATGTCATATTACAGTCACCCACTAATATTAATATACATATGTAGTTTTGTTCCACCTGTCACATGTTATTGTTATATAGATATTACATATTCTGCAATGTTGCATTCACGTCGGTCTTTGCAGAACGTACACTCTAAAGTTCTACCACCATCACACAGCATTGTTACATACTTATAAAGCGGTAACATATTCCATGGTGATGTACAATGGACTTCAAACTCAGTGTCTGCAGAATAGGACACTTTAATTCCCCACCCCCATTGTCATACATGGGACCCAGTCATATGTTATTTTTAATTATTTATCTAAATATAGGATATTTCATATAACCAAATACAATACAAAAACATGCTTTTTTATATTGAGTAAATATATTTATGTCATGTTCATGCGGTCAACTTAAACACACAAAGATTTCAGTGAAAACAATTAACAAGAAGCTTACCAATGAACCGGAAAAACACTCTAAATTTATGGAGCAAAGCGAAAGTAACAAAGTCATGTTAAGTATACGTTTCCTATTTAACAATTAAATACAACCACTTAATTACAAGTGCTCAGCAGTATTTGGTTTAGGATGGTGGATTGGGAGTAATGCCAAAGTCTGCGCTGATAATTGAAGTTGTTAAGTGTTCTACAGAATGACTTCAAATCCCACAATTGCACTGTCATTCGCCAAGGGAAACTGATTTTGAATGTTCATGTTTTAATTGTTGAGGTCAGGGCAGAAATTATTGTTACAGATATGTTGTGTTGCTCTAAATACTAAACACAATGGAACTACAAGTCTTAGCATGCTTTGTCAGCCAGAAGTAGGAAGTGTGTGCTGTGGGATGCTTTTTGTGCCTCTAGTTAGACAATCTGCATCACAGCCATAGAGGTTCAACAGATTCATCCTACTGCACAACAGTCCTGGCTGAGTCTGGTTCCTCTTCTAAAAAGCAAGTGGTTCAGTTTGAAATGTTTAAATCCTTGATGCCAAACCTATAGCCCAGGTGTCACATGCATCACTTTGGATGCCCCTATTAGAACCCCTGCACACAGTAGTCTGGGTTTTTCTTATCTAAGTGTCCAGACAAGTAAAGGAAATATATTCTGTACTCTGAATTCCAGTACTTGACCTTTTTTTAGTACTTTTTTACACTATATTTTTTTCTTCAGTGCTGTTCTCTTTTAGGTATTTTTGTTTTCCTTTTTTAATCTGTTAATCTTTTTTATTAGATCTTTCTAGGGCCAGTTTAGACCAGTTTAGAGGGGTTGAAGGGAGGACAAATGTGTAATCATTGATTTGCGCAGGGGCTGTAATAACAGTGATCTTAGTCTCTGTGACTTCAGTCCAGAGCTATGTAGGCAAGCTAGATAATTGTCATTCATGATTAACGATCATGATCTAGTGTGTGTACAGTGGCCCTGGTTGCGCTTAGCAATCACGTGGACTGCTTATCAACTGACCAGGATCAACCACTGTAATTTCCCATGGAGGATGACGCAGCAGGGTTCCTCCCAGTCATCTCTTTCCCTCCCTTTATAATAGAACTGAACTGCACTGTGTGCACTGCACTTGTTCCCTTGTCATTGGAAACATTCAGTTTGTTTCCAGAGACAGAAACTTGACATGTGTACATAGACTATGACTGTTTCCTGTAGCATATCTCTAGGCTTTAAACCATCACCTGTTGCATGTTCAAAGTCCCTGACAGTTTTCTATAGTATTACCTTAACTGAATATTTTTTGCTACCCTTTAGTAATTTCAGGGACCTTATCAATGGCCTTTATATTAAAAAGTTGATCACTAGTCTATATATCCAGTGAAATTGGTGCCAGTGCTCTACATTTACTATGCTTTGCTTTGCACGCTGTAGGTTTATATTACTCGTACAGGAACCATTTCCTGAATAATAAACTAAGTCATTCTTCTTTACAGCCTTCTACACTGCCAGATATGGCTATAAAGTGTGCCTTCGCATTTATTTAAACGGGGATGGAGCTGGCAAGGGATCACATGTCTCCCTGTTCTTTGCCATCATGAAAGGAGAATATGATGCTCTGCTGCCCTGGCCCTTTAAACAGAAGGTAACATTTCTACCCCTGTGGTCATTATTAATAAAGATTGTGTAATCCAGGAACAAAGAACCATGCCTCACCTTTGTTCCACATGAAGATAATTACTGTAACAACTGAACAGTGTTTACATTAAATCACTGGCATCAGCATGACACAGAGTTGCTTTAGAAAGTCATTTTAAGCTGAACGCCATAAAAACTGATAACTACACAGGAAAAATACATATAAAAAAAAATAGAAGGCTAGTACTAGTGGAATTTGTTATTTAGACAAATGTGTAAAAAATATATAAATAAGGGAATTTATACATCTGCCTAAATACATATATAGTTGCTGTTTTACTTCTCAGAGGTTTTGTGTTTCTGCCCTTTCTTGCTTATCTGTCACACAGCACAGCCCCATTTCCCTAAATTTTTTTCTGCTGCAGTGAAGTAACACTTACAGGTCTGGCTACTCCCCCATTCTGAAAATGGACAGTGAAAGAAGAAGCAGTACCCTGACACACTTTTCCCCTCCTGCTAGTAGTACATAAATGCTGAAGCTGCTTCTTCTTCTTCTCCCTATCTGGGTTCTATAGTTTTAGGGATTTACACAATGTTATTAGAAAATCAAATTTAGGTACTTTCTCTGCTTGTATAAAAATGTATTTATAATTTATGAATTTAAACACAGTTCTGTTTATTTGTGTCTCCCTGGAGTTTATTTTTAAGGGGAACTCGAACTGTTAACATTTAAATGTATACACGTATTAGCCAAATGGGACAAATCTAAACCTTCTGTCATTTCATTGACATATCTATAGTTGTTTTACAACCCACAGATGACTTTTTGTTCTGGTAATTCTGTAGAGGAGAAGTACATATTGGCTTTTAGTACCTCCTTTAGTCTAATATGGGGGCTTTCAAAGTTCCATAAACATCAGATGTTTCATTATCATTGCAGCTGTGATGACATCTGTGTGTTACTATTATGTCTTTTTTTTTCAGTCTCCTTTTATGGACAGCGCTCTTTTATTATACTTTTTTTTTAAGCTGAAGGAAGAAGTCCTAAATCTAAACTACATAAATCATCTAGGACTAAGGTACAATTTTGACAACCAGGTCTTGCTCATTGTCCTAGGAGGTGCTGCAGCAGTTCCTGTTTACAATATGCCAGCAAACAATGTTTGCATGCATCATTGACAGGTACATTGTAAAAATAGGGTTATGTTGCATTTACATAAATTCCTTTATATATAGAAGAAAAGGGTTGACCTTACATGTGAACATTCCAGCAGTAAAGAAGCTTACATGTCAACAAGCAAAAGTATTATTCTTTAGTCACTCCAGCTCTTTAGTCTATATAGGCCTGAGAGTGAATAATTGGTGTGCAGGTGATTTGTGGATCTTCTGTTACCATATGATAAAATCCCTCCACAATGTAGGTGAAATACTTTGCCTTATGTAGAACACTTTGTAGTACTTTGCCGTATGTAGAACTGACAACCTCTCCTCCTTTTTCTAGGTGACATTTATGCTGCTTGACCAGAGTAACCGAGAACATGTGTTTGATGCGTTCCGTCCAGACTTCTCCTCTGCCTCCTTCCAACGACCAGTCAATGACATGAACATTGCTAGTGGCTGCCCCTTGTTCTGCCTCCTGTCAAAATTACAGACCTTAAAAAACAGCTATGTGAAAGAGGACACCCTCTTCATTCGCTGTATTATTGACACAAATTCTTCATAGCCACCATGCAGGAACACAAATCCTATATGCTAAACTGACAGTGTTATGTGAATAGAGTACCGATACTTACTAAGTATCTGTTCCGAAGTTATGGATCTTTATATATGGGGCACTAATTAGGTCTAAGCTGACCATAAAAAACATAACCAGACAAGTGCCAAACACTGATTAGATGGTCCCTATGCCTTTACCAGTTAGGCACATGTAGAAAAATGTCATAGGCATGGTGATGTGGAGGGAAAGGGTGGTTCTGGGCTTGTATTGGTGTCAGGCCTTGGACTGCTTATGGACAGTTGGACAGCAATTGTGGTTTACAAAGATAATTTTAAAATACAATGAGCCTGATATATTAAAACTCTCAAAGACTAATGAAGGTAGACTATCATGGAAGTACCTGATTGATACAGGGAATCTGGAATGCATTTTCTAAAACTCATATGCTGTTACCTGGCAAATGTTTTAAGTTCTGGTTTAGATCGATACCAGGTTTGCTGGATCACCCAGGTTCACTCATGATGGTCTATTTTCTCCAGCCTAGGAGAGCTTTATTAAATCAGGTACAAATTGTGAATATATATATATATATATATATATATATGTATTTTTTTTTTTTACCTTTATATTAGGTTTAACATAGGTCAGGTACTAACAATGAACTGAATGTGCCTATTGGGTTTTTATGTCTTGATATAGGTGACTGTTGCTTGGAGTGACAACATGATGATATAATAGATTTGTGAACTGCCTAGGCTATTTTCAGACATGTAGTAAGCCACAGTGATTTACTGCATGCTCCGTCGTGCTCCCAAACGTTCAAGGATTTTGGAGCAGTTGGGTACCATTTTGTGCATGTGCTTGCTTCGATTTATAGCTTCCTGCTGCCACTTCCATTGACTGAATTGGTATTCCAGCTGCAGTGAGGTGTGGTAAAAGTGGTGTGTGGTGGTTGCGTTGGGGGTCGTTGTTAGAGGACTGAAGATGGCTCCTAGATTGTAAGCTCTTTGGGGCATGGTCCTCTCCTCCTGTGTCACTGTCTGTATCTGTTTGTCATTTGCAACCCCTATTTAATGTACAGCAATGCGTAATATATTGGCGCTATATAGATTCTGTTTATTATTATTATTATTATTATTATTATTAATATTATTACCGTATTTTTCGGACTATAAGACGCACTTTTTCTTCCCCAAAACTGGGGGGGAAAAGTGGGTGCGTCTTATACACCGAATACACGTTAAATATACCGGTAATTAAAAAAAATCATACTCACCCGATCCCGCGATGCTGTGGGCTTCT
>NC_092871.1:45799278-45821114 GCF_032062135.1 Pyxicephalus adspersus
GCGTCTTATAGGCCGGAGCGTCTTATAGTCCGAAAAATACGGTAATTATTTTAATAAAAATAATAATGGCCCATATTAAACTGCACCACAACCACACTGAAACGCATGGGAAAGCATTTGTCAAAAGCTGTGATTAACCCTGGAAACTGCATGCACTATGCAGTCTGACCACAGGAATATGTACAAATCATGTACAAACCACACAGTTTTGGTGCATTCATATTTTAAATTTTTAGCAGTCACAGTAGTTCAAATGCAGCCCAGTTACCGCACAGTAAAACCCAATAATGTCTGTTTGACAAAGTATGAAAATGTATATTATTTTAATTATTTCAGAACTCTGGGAAGCTGTTTGCTTAGAAACACAACAAACTTTGTTTTATACTTGATTCCAGAACTCTTGGAGAATCTATTGACATTGTTAGATGTTTACAATGATATACTCAATATTTAATAAGTTATTTGTAAAATCTTTAGTAAATACATGTAACTGCTTACAGCGTCAACAGAGACAATGATTATTTCATTACTTACTTTTCTTGTCCTGCTGTAACAAAATTACAGTTGACAGGATGAACACAGAACTTGATATTATTGCTGTTTTTTTTTTTAAACTATCTTGTTTACAGCTCAGCTATCATTTTTACTAGTTCAGATAAGTCAGTAAAACTGATGTGGAAATGGACTGGAAATGCCTGAATCTAACTGAGAGATATTGATAAGTGAAACACTTGTATCACATTGTCCCTCAGTTTTTGTACGAAATATCCCCCAAGGCCATAAACAACCAGATATTTGTCAGTATTACCTGGGAAAAGTCTATAACACGAAAGTAAATCCATTGCAAATTCTGCTGTTCAACAACTTTTTTCTGATAGAGGAGATGAAAATCCTTGTTACAAAGGCTATCAGAGAAAGGTGAGTCATGTAGTTGACTTATTTAGTTGTTTCTGCTTTAGCTACTGACCTCTTTAACAAAAGCTATAAAAGGACACCAAAAGTTTCTAGACTAGCATAACAGCTAAGCAACCAGTATTTATAGCAAGTCAGCAATACCAGCCTACAAATTCTGAAAGAGGAAGTAAATTAAAAAAAGAAAATGACACTTACCTTTATTCTGGCAGATCCCTCAGTGTCGCTGGTCCTTCTTGTGATCTGGTCCCATGTCGTCCTGGGTTTCCTCTTTGTCAGCGCCGGGCACCGCCATCTTCTGCCTTCTTTTCTGGTGTTCTTGCTCTGTCACCCCATCTCACACTGCGCAGGGGAGAGATCAGGTGGCGGAGCCGCTGTGAAGGGTAAAAAAAAAGAAATTCGTTCTTAGTGCACATCCATGAGATAGGCATCTCTTTGCCCTTATCCCTTATTCTCAGGCATGCGCAGAAGGAGCAGCCAGAGCTCCCATCGGCTGCCGCAATCAAGACTTAAAGGGGCAGTGCTACACCCTTTTTTTTTTTAAAAATGGGTTGCACTAAAAAATAACCAAAAAAAAAAAAAAAAAACCAACATTTTTACTTTATATAGAAGGGTTATCTATCCTTCTATGTAAAGTAAAAATGTTGAGTTTGGGTACACTTTAGGTGTAGATTCCTATTACAGGTAACTTGTTGGAAAAAGCAAAGAGCTCCATCTGCTGGTAGGAGCCATATATATTTATGAAAAATAAATTACTTTTTATTTATTTTAATCCCTAAACCTATATTTATAGTATATATATTTTAGGTGGGTACAGGAGGGCTCTTTTTTTGCTGTTATTATCCCAAATTCGCTTTACCTTTAGACCCAATGAATAATGGGAAGTGAAAAACAATCTCCTCAAAGTTAGGTTGTCTAACAGTCCCCTAATTTCCTGTTCTGGTGACAAAAGTAACATTTTTGAAATTCTCATCTTTTTCTACCACAATGACAAGGAAGGGGCAAGTTTATGGAAACAGAAAGCAATAAACTATGAAGATAAATTTTAATAATAATAAGTCCAAAATATAAATACTGAAAAAATGGATGGACTTTACCTGATATCATATGATATCAAAGGACAATTTGTATGCATCAGCCACCTTTATAGATTGCCTTGTTTTTGCCATGTAAATGTATCTCACTTTCGCTATTGTGAGATTAAAAGGTGACTTATCTACTGCCATGTAATGGATCTGTCATGCCAGCTGTTCACATCATCCACCATTCTGCAATATGCCAGTGTACGCTCCTGGCGTCCATCACTTTACAAAACAAGCCAGCAAGATGGGAAGATGTGCATACAACATAATCCATCACAATAAATTGAATTAAAACTTTGGCTCTCCCACTGGTTCAGTTACCCACAGAGGATCAGATGGATGAAATGGGATTGATCTTGGGAAGAAAATGATACAACATCAAATGCTGCACCGCAAAAGCTGTATTAAACATCCACCTACACAATGTTCTTAAAGGGCGTCTTCACTCAAAAATCACTAATGCATTTTGAATTTTATTATTGTGGGGATGTCAAGGTGGAAAAATTTCTCTTCAATTCAAACTTTTTCAACATTTTGCTTAAAATACATTGAGTACCCATCTCTGAATGGTGACACATATCCCATGTTTTACTACCTCACTGGGGGGGAGCCCAGTTTATGAGGGTTTTCAGAACGCAGAACATAAAAAAAAACAAAAAAACACCATACTAAGTTAATAGGTAATGGGCTTTTAGTAGCTTTAGTAGTTGTTTGACTCGCTTGTGTACACATGTAATGTCCTGCTGTAACCTCCCTCTTCTTCCCCATGTATATATCCATGTCACATAGAGGGCTAATAGTCACAGGGCATCTTCATTAACACTGTGAAAACAGGGACCGATAAGTAAAAAACACATCTCTCAAGGTTTCAACCCTAAAACATTGCTGAAAATGAGGTAATATTTTTCTTTCACTTTAAACAAAAGGTATAAAAAGAACAGCACTTGAACGAGGTGAATAAGGACTTCTTCAGAGTGAGTACTCAACATCGCAAGTAGAATACATAATTATCTCATTAACACTTGGTTTAAAGCTTCCTCCAGACTTGGGAGCAGCCAAACCTAACAAAGGAGCAGGTCCATGGCCTAGCGGGATATCTAATTACACCATGAGAGCCACGCTCCCAGCACAGAAATTGCAGGGAGTCCGTATATTTATCAACCTGAGAAAATCTGAGCCCATTATTCCTTGTGCAGGAAATTAGCCAACAACCAGAAATAGGGGAAATAGATGTAATGATAAAAAAAAAAAATAAAAATTAATTCCTTAGAAATGTACATAATATCAAAAACAAACAAAAAAGTAGGGACTTTTGAGGCATTAAAATAATATATCACAATGTAGTTATAAAATACATTTAAAAAACATATTTTTATTGATCAATCATAAAAAAAATTGCAATCCAAATTTTTCTGTAATTAGAGTTCCAATCAAGGTCCCAGATGTGTCTTTCTACGCATTTCACGGATACGTAGCACGCTTCCTCAGGTATTTATGAGACCTATAATGGCATGATTCGTCTGTTGAAAAACATATCAAAACTGACTATATAAAGACAAAAAATATTAAACAATTTGGAAAATCTCAATATATCTAAAGGTAAACTTCACCCACGTAGAAGAATTCAGCGAACTGGCATCATTCCTACAGAATGATGAGGAAAAGGGAAGTGCAGATCGTCCTCATGTTTTATCTCTGCTGCAATCAAAACAATTACAGGTCTTGCCCCCATCCCACCCTTTTAAATGGACAGTAAAAGGAGAAGCAGCAAACTAATAATCTCTTCTAACGCTGTCCTTTCTCCTCCTATCACTATGCACTAAAAACTGATTTTATTGTACTACTTCTTCTCCTATTATAAAGTCCGGTACTAATTATTCTTACATTTAAAGCTAAATTTAGGCAATATAAACAATACAAATAATTGCAGCTCTGAAATCACTAATACCTATATTTGTTAAATGTTCTGACCTGACACCGGCCCTTGAAATCCCGTACAACAGGGATGGCACGCGAGAGGAAAGAGGTACAAAGAACCTAAACAGTATATGTGCCTACAAAAATGCTGATAGTAGGAGAAAGCATGGTGACAAAGGGATAAACTCATCACTCTACTGCTTTTCCTTTTACTGCCCAACTAGTGGCTGGGTAGAATCGAAAACAACTGGGGCTCAGTAGACCATCAGAATGATGACATCTAGGCTAAGGGGACCATCACAATCATGACATCTAGTGGCAGAGAAAAATCCATAAATTGGGCAGATCTATGAATTGATGGATAATATTGCAGAAAAAAAGCTTTTTTTGGTGTTTTACTTTTGGGCTATTCATTTTATCTTTTTTAGCTGGAGTTCTGCTTTAATATAGCACATTTATCAATGTTTTAATGAACACAGAGTTGCAATAATGTGTGCCCTTTATATCCGCCTAGAGTTCATCTTGTGAAAGATGACATATTGCTTATTTGGTGGCTTGCTTGCTGCACTGGTAATTTGAGTGGATAGGTTTGTGAGGTTGATCTCAGCAGTTTCTGTGAACTGTACACATCTATGCGGTCTTGGCTTAGATGGTCTTCCCTCCTAAATTATCCAATGAAAACATTTTCATCTGACCACCTGACCCCCCCAACACAGGAAACGTCTTGACCAAAACTTTTGAAAATAGCAGAAGTTTATAAACAAGTTTAGTGTTGTGTCCTCTCAGAGTGGAAACAAAATTCCTGCAGAAAGTTTCTCGGCTTTTCCCAAAATGTTTCTGAGATTCTACAGATGCCGCAGAGGAGCTTCTGGAATTTCACGAATGTGGTCAATTCAGTATTTTAATTGGGGTAAAACTATCTGTTTACTTCTTTACATTTGTTAGAACAGAGAAAGTGCCATTTCCTGCAGCAAAATCTTCTATACATCACTGTATGTTGCCTGTAGGCAGATGGATATGATAATGCAACTTTTTTATTGAAATTGCAGCCAGCAAGTAATTCAGGGTGTGAGTATCACACAGAAAAACAGAAACTTTGTGGAAATCACTGACAGTGGCTGAGTTTTGTTTCCCTTTATCCATGTTTTAATATAATCAATGTATCCAGATTAAGTAAGCGTTTCACAGTTCTTTAAGCTAGAACTGCAGCATCTTGTCATTTGATCTCATGCTGTGCATCCTTTTTTTTATGAGGACTATACAGCTTTTGCTGGGACCAGGGAAATGATTTAGAATGACAAAGATAAAAGTGAAGGTAACTAGGATTATTTGTTGCTTTATTCATACAACTACCAATGCATTCAATCAGATTCATAGAAAATCAACTTAATGAATAAAGGTGCAGACAAGTTCAAGAGCTCCAGTTGTTATTCATCCAACCAATAAAATGGGTAATATACATAATCAAATGAACCTTGTGCAATGAGCAAGGTCAAATGAGAATGGCTGGATTTGTTCTGGCTGAGAGGTAGCTACTCTGATGACTGTACAGAAGTTTCTGAACATTTTACATGGTAAATCCTGAAGATAGAATACAGCAGACTAAAAAGGCATTTACTTGATCAAAGAAAAATCGGCTGAACTATTCTTTTTTAAGCAAAAATGTGACCGATGACTCTACAGCCAGTGAATAGAACTTAATCAAATCAACATGGATCAGTTCTTAACAAAACATTTCTAGAACCTTCCCTATTCTATTATTAATTCAGGCAGTTCTGAAGACAAAAGGGTTCCCAGCTAGTACTAGACAGGTGTATTTATTAAAATGGCCATTAGACATATCAGCTACATGTACATACATTTGATTTGTGCTCCCTTCAATGCTTTGTAGATCAGGAAAAAATGTACTTTCTATAATAAATACAGATACAATAAATCACACACACACACACCCACACCGATACACCATGAGATTCATGCATTGAAATTTAAATGAAACATGAATTGGAATCTGCAGACCTTAGGGCTGAGGTCCGAACCAAGAGAAATGCCATTACATGGGATGTAATCTGAACTAATATGCAATATTTAGTATTAACTGGACTGTATGTAAACTTGAATTCCTAAAGGGGGTGTATACCAAGATTTGCAAAGGGGTCAGGCACTAGGTACTCATGTTAGCTTCTTCTTCATTGCACTGAGAAATTGTAATATATTTAGTGATTATTTTTTATGTAATATCTATTTTTAATGCTCCAATATATTTATTATTTATTCACAGTTTCCTTGCACTTCTGAAAAATGCAAAATATTTGTGTATAAAGGTCGATGATTCTGTGTGAACATAATACTGCAGAAGTCCCACGTAGAAGAGAACCTGTCATCCAGATGTTATCACAACAGCAGGGTCTTGTGAGAAAACGACCTTGCATCTGCACTTTGTTGTTTAACTATTAATAGTCTATTTTCAGCATCCAGCTCCTGAGAAGTGTGAAAGGTTTTGGCATGTTCAGACTGGAAGGGATCTGTTATGAGGTATGGGGTGTGTATTCAGACAGCCTGCAAATGTTTGAATGCAATCAAAAAGAGGAAAAATCATATTTACAGGTCATTCATATACATTATTTTTTTTTTTTTATAACTATGGTATAGACATTTGGTTACAAATCTACTATTTTGTAAGGTAATAATATGTCTGAAGTACCTTTACAAATTGTTTACCTAATGTTGAATTCCTGTAGAGCCCCTTGGAACCTGTGCCCAGTGTGTACAGTGAGACTTGACTTCTCTCTAAGTCAGCACCAAGCCCCACCCAGAAATAAGCCCCACCTACCACTGATTTAAGCTCCAACATTGGACAGCTGAATGGCAGATGGTGTGACATAGTAGCAAAAGAGGAGAAGCATATGGGTCTAGGATCTAAGAGGGTTCCCAACTTTTAAAATAAAGTTTTACACAGCCACTTGCAGGCACCAGAACTTAACAATAACAACAAGACTATAGTTGCCTTAGGAATATGACATGTTTATTTTATAGAAATGTGAAATGTAAACAATTCAGCACAATGTTTTGCATAATATTGGGTAGTACTTATTGTGTAATTACCAGCAGTGTACAAATTGACCAGCTCTGGAAGCTCTAAAGTTGAATTTCCAATGCTAAAACTAATCTCTGCAGTATGTCAGTCTGCTGCATTACAACACTGCCATTGTCCTTGCTGTGTATGCAGATCCGCACTAGAATCTTAGCCCCCAAAACTGCAGATGCTGGCTGTTGAGGAGAACCCCATATCTGCAATCTGGTGCAGGACAAAATTAAATTTCTCACACTGTACTGATGCAGAGTATTTCCTCAGGTGGTAAAGAGGGACAAATATTAGTACAAACATTTTTAGGAAAATGTAACTGACATCCTCAGTCCTCTACACAAATCATAATCATTTTATTTCAGCCCCATCAGACATGTTGGGTCCTCATCCTGTACATTGCTGTGGCTGCTGGCAGATTTGTGTAATATCCCTGTTGATAGACAATTTCCTAGTATTGAAATGCATATAAACAGTGGCTTGTGGATATGTTCAGGATATGAAGCCAGAAACAATGTGCCAGCTTTCACTTTACGGAGTCATTGTAACAATCCATTAGGGAGTTCAGTAGATATAAATTTAATGTTTACGCTCAACAATTTAGTTTACAATAATTTGCTATGTGGTTCCCATAACAAAATTGCAATGCAGATTTCAGTAAATGTATAATGTACAATAAAATTCTACGCTGCATGCTAGTCTGTCTGCTGTAAAATCATAATGATATGACGGAACCTAAGCTTCTGACCTATGTGGTCTATGCATTCATTTAAAGAAAAGGACACACACCATGAATGTAATCTCACGGTAAAGTGCCTGTAAAGTCTAAGTTTTGGTGTATCTAAAAGCTGAATGACGATGTTAGAAATATTCTGTGTTTCCATCCTATTTATTGAAATGCATATTTGTACGTTGCACATTTTTTTATGCATCCCTGGACATTTATTTATTTACCTACAGCACTGTGTAATATGGTATGTAGTAACATAAAAGTTAATAATAAAAATAATAAGTAATTTATTACAGTATATATTTATTGTTTTTATGTATGATCTATTTTTATAGGTTTTCAAGAAAATTTTTACAGAAACAAAACAAAATAAATTAACAAAAACAATAAATCTACACTTGTTCATTAAATGTATGCATCTCCATACACTTGCATATATATGCATCAGCATTAGAAAATACAAACTTTTTTAACCAATATCACATGAGAAAGACAGAATATACCAGCGATATCCTCTCCTACCCTGTTTCCCCTATAATAAGGCACTGTCTTATATTTTTTGAAATGCCAAAATATGCCCTAGGTCTTATTTTCAGGGCGATGTCTTATTTTTCCATGAAGAAGACTACAGTACACATTTATTGTTGAAAATCACTCATGTGCCATTGATTGTCCCCTTCTGATCACTGACTCACTTTTTTTTGGCTTCTACGGCCGGGTAACAGACTCTGTTAGGGCAGGGATCAGCAGCTTGCTTGTCCTTTGAAGTTACTTTCAGTTTCACTCTGCACTGCAGCCAGCATCGAGGAGTCACACAGAGGCACACAGTATCAGGTATCAGAGGATGTCTTATATGCGGGGGTGCTTTAATTGTTTGAGCAAAAATCGGGGGGTGGCTTATTTGATGGGGATGCCTTATCATCGGGGAAACACGGTATCAATCTAAGTAATCAAGGGAATTCCATATACCAAAAAAGTCTTGGTGATATCAACATGTCTGTTGGGGAATGTCCTCTCCAATTGTACAAATAACGTCATTCTCATATACAGTGTAGATGAAATATATTGGTCAGATTCCATGATTCAAGTCTGAAAAGCACTGACCCAAAACATATTAGTCAAGGTATTGTTTAATGTCAGGGGACAATCTAAAAAATTCCCAGATGTCTCAGGACATTCTATCTTGAGAACCCTTCTCCTCCCATAATATCTGTGTTTCCAAGGATGTAATATTATCAAATTCTGTAACCCATTCTGAAATGAAGGTACTACCGGAGAGCCCCAATGTCTTGCAAATATCCTATGACTGACTACAATGACATGACTAAGGAGTCCCTGTTTCATAATTTTATTGGAACCAGGACTTGTAAAATTATCTTGGGTTGCGAGTATAAATTTGCATCCATAATGCAAATTGTACATTGCACAATGCAAAAATCACCAACGTGTCTCGATAGGTGGGCAAGAGCTCCAAATATGTAACATAGATTCACATATGTTGCCACATCTCCAACAATTAGGAGCACATGATGAATCAAATGTATGTATGTCTTGTGGACATCTATACTACCTACTAAGAATTTTGAAATATCATTCTTGATCTCTGGCGGATCTAGATAACCTATGTACAAATTCATCAGGTTCCAACACACATCCCAACTCTTTCTCCCAATATCTAATAAAATGCAGAGTATCAGGATGGAGCTCATGCAATAATATGCCATTAATAGAGGTAACCCCATGCATCAATTTGTCGGTTCGGAGTGTTCATGGTTCCAACTCCGTGGGGGATCTAGTCAGTCGATTCAGAGGTTTTAGAGTTTGAATAAAGTCTCTTAGTTGGAAATACACCAGCCACAAAGATCCCTCTTTGGCCCTAGAGACTTGTAATTCTTGCATAGATGGGATATCATTCTGTGTGAATTTGACTTACTCTGGGATGTTCCTCCTTATTCCAGCTAAAAAAAAGGTGCATGTAAAGTTGGAGGGAATTCTGGATTTTGAAAAAAAAGTGTTAATGGACCAGGCCTGGATGAGAGCAATCCCTTCATTACCACTTCATCCCATAGGGAAAGAGTTTGGGTAACAGTGGGTGGAGAGCAGGGCAATTGGATCTTAGACTGTGGTTGAGTCCAAGGAGCTAAGGGTATAGAACAGGATGACATGCTCTCATCCATAGTAAACCATGCCTTATTTGTCTACTATGAGTCCAGTCAACAATCCTGTGTATTACCGCCGCCTTATAATAGATCTTAAAATCAGGGATAGCTAATCCCCCCTTAGCTTTTTTTCTAGTGAGGATCCACATACTTATCCTAGCTTTTTTGCCTCATCAAATAAAGTAATAAATTAAACGCTCTAATCAAGAAAAAAAATAACTTGGAGGTGGGCCTGCAATGGTAAAAAAAAATTTTAAACTTTTGTCAAATATCTATTTTTATTACATTCACTCTACCCAGCCACAACAATTGTAAATTATTATAAGAATGAAGAGTGGATTCAATTCCTAATAACAAAGGTTTATAATTAAGGTCTGCTAGGGCAGGTAGATTAGGGTTTATGGTAATTTCTGGTTACTTAATACAATTAGATTGGCAGCGAAAAGGAAAGTTACTTTTCAATAACTTCAATATTCAAAAGATAACTGGATATCTGGTATGGAAATATTTAGTGCTTCTGTTTTGTCATAGTAACCTCGAAAATTGCTGAGGTCACTGAATCGTTCGAATTGTTTCATGATTATGGGGATAGAAATATGGGGAGAGGAGAACATCATCAGCAAAAATAGATAATTTGTTCCAACATGACTGGACCTAGCCCAATTTGAATTAGGGTTTCCTGTAGGAACACCTGTCAGGGATAAAGGGGGGGGGGGGGGGGACAGAAAGATAAATACAAAGGACTAGGCCTTCAATGGCTAGGGAAAAGGGAACGGTCACCCCCTATGAACACCCTTACCTAGCCCTGACTTCTGACAGTATGAATATCCCCTGATGGTGGGAATGCTCATACACAGGAACCTAGGCCCTACTAGTCCTGTATAGCCCTAGGAGTAGTGACTGGCTTGAGACTCCTAGTTTCTTCCCTGTTGAAAGAACCAGTGTCTCCCTGAGGCCTAGTAGCAACTAAAGAACAACAAAACACCAAAAGTAGTTCAACTTATCCTAATTAGCAAATAGAGGAACAGAAACCCTGCAGAGGTGAATATCAACTGCATAGCATGAAGTGTGAGGCCAGACTAAATGGTGGAGCAGTAATGACCACCATCCGCAGCTGATACAAGGGGGATGGTCATTACAAACAACAACACAGAAACAAGTAAAAACAAAGAGACTGTCAGATAACCTCACGTGCAGCTTGTCTCACAGATCTTCTAACCTCAGTCACGGAAGGGACCGTGACAACACCCAATCAACGCGATCAAATGCCTTTTCAGCATCAACTGATAAAAGTCATGTTGGGATAGAAGATAATAGGTTAGGTCGATAATTACTACATACTGTGTGGTCCCGTCCTGGTTTGGGTAATACCATATTGTGGGCCTCTAGTGATTGAGCGCGAAATACAGAATCAGAGGACACATCTTTGAATACAGAAAGAATAATGGGAGCAATATTATCTTGAAACATTTTATAGAACCGAAACATAAAGCCAATGGGACCGTGGCTTTTACCTGGTACCAGGAATGAAATACATGTCTGAAATTCTATGTCCGTCAGGATAGTAGACAATGCTGTATCCATTATATATTTCCTCACTTTGGATCTAAATTTGTCAGGATCCATGTTTACAAATTTCCCTTTCAAATTGTATAAGTCAGAATAGTAGTCACTAAAAGTAGTCCTTAAAATACACGGTATGGGAATACTGTGTATTGTAGGATGGAGGGCTCTTGCCAATATTTTACTAGGTTTATCCCCATACTGAAAAAATAATTTGCGAGTTCTCTCTCCAATTTTAAGAGAATATTTGTCTAATAATGGTCTCAATTGTTGTCTTTTTTGAGAAGACAATAAAACATCTGCATCTGGTTTTTGTTTTTAGGACTTTTCCAAAAAAGCAGTTGTATACAAAAGTTTAGTAAAGTAAAAAAGTAAAAAGTATAGCAGCGGATTTACTCTTTTTAAGTCTAAAAGCATGTTTAATTAAATGTCCTCTAACTACACATTTGAAAGCCTCCCAATGAAATGGAAGTAACACCAGAGACATGATCCAACCTAAAATCTTTATTAACTCAAGATACTTCAGATACTTGAGTCAGATAGTAAATTATCATTGAGCTTACATGTAAAAGGAGATCCTGGTAACTGCACATTTTAGAGCTAGGAAAACTGGTGCATGGACCAAAGAAGGTTCCCAATAGAGGCTTCATGAGGTACAAGTAGCAAATGTTGGGAGACCAGAAATATATCCAGCCTATGATAAGAATTGTGAGCTTGAGAAAAATATGAATAGTCTCTATCACTGGGGTATGTCACCCTCCAAATGTCAATAATTAGATGTTGGGTGAGAGCTCTTTTAAATCTTTAAAGCCTCAATTGGAAACAGGAGCTACCTCTGGTCGAGAAATCCACGGAGGGATCTACTGCTAAATTAAAATTGCCACCAACCATTACCTGACCTTCTTTAAAACTCATGAGCTTGTGTACAATATCAATACCATATTGGGCTGGATTTTGAGTGGGAAGGTACAGATTTGCTGAAGTGTAGGTTTTACTATATAGCATTATTTTTAGAAACAGAAATCTACCTTCCGAATCTGTTTGTTGGGCTATGATGGTATAGGGGACAGACTTATGGAATCCTATAGATACTCCCCTGGATTTAGAATCCCTATTGGTACTATGGTACCAAGTACGGAAATACTGATTTCGGGTCATAGGCACATGATCCGAACGGTAATGAGTTTCTTGGAGAAACAAAATACCAATTTGCTGTTTGTGCATAGCATAAAGTATTTGTGATTGTTTTTTAGGTACATTGAAACCCCTTACATTGTTTGTGCAAAATGTAAAAGTCGTCATTTATCAAATTGCTGTCTATTGGCAATATGCTAAAAATTTAATGTAGATTGACACCATGATAGAGGAAGGGAGGGGGTGTAGAGGTAAAGGGGAAAAAGGAAAACAAACAAAGAAGAAAAAAAGAAGTCAAATCAAAAGCAAGTAGGATAGATACTTGCGGAAATACCTGTGTCCAAAGGTATACTAACGTATAACTTCAGGTATCTTACAAATATAAGAGCCCTACGTGGGGGCGTGGAGGGCTAATACCCTGTAGTGATTGCTTGGCACCTCTGTACTAGGTGTCATCACAGTAAACAAAAACAAAAAACAAATATTAAAATTAAAATTGCAGTTGTACAATTTCTGAGATGTGTATAGTTTAACAAAACTATATATAACATTATAACATTTGTTTACATTGTGTTTGTGTTGTGTATGTGTGTGCTTTCACTGTGTTTGTGTTGTGTACCGTATATGTGATTTTACTATGTGTGCTGTACCTCACTGAAGATCCTGGTGAAGAGTGATCTTCAGTGAGGTTCAGCACGCTATTCAGGGAACACTCTCAGCATGATTGGCTGACAAAGTCATGTTGGGAGAATGCTCCCAGCATGACTTTGTCAGCCAATCATGCTGAGAGTGGGAGGACGCCGGGAGCAAGATACAGGAGACACGGTCACTCTGGCCGCGCTGAACAGGAGACAGGAGGAGAAAAGGCAGAGGGGGGGCTATACAGGGGGGACGGGACAGCAGCTGGGGAGGATACATTTGGACCATAAGACGCAGGGACTTTTTCCCCCCACTTCTGGGGGGAAAAAAGTGCGTCTTATGGTCCGAAAAATACGGTAGGTAGCAGTGACCATAATATGATTTCATTTAATGTAAGTTGTAAACAGGAAGCAAAAACAGGAAAGATAAAAACATTTAATTTTAGGAGAACAAATTTTCCATTATTAACCTCCCTAGCGGTTCATTTCTTTCAGGTTTTATGTCTAAAAGTGGTACAATGTTTTTCATGAAAATTTATTTTTCAATATATTATATTATTATGAGTATAATAAAAGGTTTGAAACACAAAATCATGTAAAAATATTAAATTGAATAAATTAAAAAAATCTATATATTAAAAAAAAAAAAATTTTTAAATTTTTTAAATAAAAAAAACAAAAAAGAACATATTTAATATATATTCCGTAAAATAAATGTTCATGAAAACAATGTACTGCTTTTACACATATAAATCCAATGTATTGCATTCAATACAGTTATTTTGTAATGAATGGAATACAAATGGATTTTGAATTTCCCGCCCCACCCAGCCCCGCCGGTAATGAATGCAATACAAATGGATTTTGAATTTCCCACCCCACCCAGCTTCACCAGTAACGTACAAATGCACCGACGTCACCGGGAACTCCCCGGTGACTCATCGGATGCAGAAGCTGACCGGAGAGAGAAGAAGACGGAAATCGCGGCGATGGACGCCGCGGGACGCCGGCGGTTTAGGTAAGGTTCTATTTACTATTACCTCCCATAGGATTACCTACCCCGAGTGTGACTCGGGGTTACCACTTTTAGCAACTTTTTTCTACACACTCGAGGTTACCGCTAGGGAGGTTAAGGGGTGGCTCTCTCTGTGACTTGGATTGGGAGACAATCTTATCCTCAATAAACACAGAACAGAAATGGGAATGTTTGAAGTCTGTTCTACAAAAGCACACTGAAAAATATATTCCAATGGTAATAAGTTTAAGAAGCTAAAGTTAAAACCTATCATTAAAAGTCATTACCAGGTAACTACAGACCGGTTAGTTTAACGTCAATAGTTGGAAAGGTCCTGGAGAGTTTCCAGGAAGTAAGTGAACAGGTAGACAGTGGAGTAGCATATATATTAAATAGTGTACTTGGACTTTACTAAAGCATTTGACACTGTACCCCACTGACAGTTAATATGCAAATTAGGGTCAATAGGTTTAGAAAAGTCAATCTGCAAATGGATAGAGAACTGGCTTAAAGACTGCATCCAGAGAGTTGTAATTAATGATTCATACTCTGAATGGTCTAAGGGTATTAGTAGTGTACCCCAGGGTTTAGTGTTGGGACCTTTACTGTTTAACATCTTTATAAATGATATAGAGTTTGGGAATAAAAGTACCATTTCTGTGTTTGCATATGACACCAAACTATGTAATGGAATTAAGTCCATACAGGATGTCTATATTCTACAAGCAGACCTGGATGTACTGTTTGATTGGGCAGCCAAGTGTCAAATGACATTTAATATAGATAAGTGTAAAATTTGCACATGGGGGCTAACAACATGCATGCTGTATACTGTCTAGGGGGAATACATTTGGGGGAGTCAGAAATGGAAAAGGATCTGGGGGTTCTGGTAGATCATAGACCTAATAACAGCATGCAATGCCAAGCTGCAATATCTAAAGCTAGTAAAGTAGTTTCTTGTATTAAAAGAGGAATAGACTGCAGAGATGGAGACATAATCCTGCCCCTGGACAAAGCATTGGTCAGACCACATCCGGAATATGCAGTCCAGTTTTGGGCACCAGAGAAGGGCAACTAAACTAATAAAAGGAATGGAGGAGCACAGCTATGAGGAGAGATAGCTGAACTGAATCTATTCTCCCTTGAGAAGAGACGTTTAAGGGGGGAAATATTCACGCTGTATAAATATATAAACAGTCCATATACAGGACTCCCTTCCCAAGTATTCACTTTGACATAATTACAAAGGACAAGAGGGCACTCTTTGGGTCTGGAGGAAAAGAAGTTTAAGCTCCGGATAAGGAAGGTATTCTTCACTGTAAGGTCTGTGAAAATGTGGAATCGGCTCCCTCAAGAAGTAGTTTCAGCAACTACTATAGACTGCTTTAAGAGAAAGCTGGATGTTTTTCTAGAATCACAGAATAACTGGGTAATAAGGATTTAAAGAAAACAGTGACCGTTGGTCCAGGAAACATCTGATTGCCTTGTGGAATGAGGAAGGAATTTTTTTCCCCTGTTGAAGCAAATTGTACCAGGGATTTTTTTGCCTTCCTCTGGACCAACTATTTCTTATAGAGTTTTATATCTGGGACATGTTTATTTCCCTAGTGGATGAACTTGATGGACTTATGTCTTTTTTTACCTAACCTACTATGTTACTACGGTCACAGGTCTATCCAGTAACAAAATAAAGATGCCTTGAACAGTAGCCATAAGATCTGGTGTGTTAATAGCCTCTGGTAAACCATAAATCCTTTTATCATTCTGCCTGTTGCGGTTTTCTAGATCATCTATAGAAGAGAAGGTAGAATGCAACTTACGTGTGATCTTGAATGCATTCTTTAATCTTGCTCACCACCAAAGAAAAAGTGTGATCTGCCTGAGAAGGGCAGACACTGTTGTTTGTGTAGATTCCAGGTTCTGTTTAAGTTCAGCAAGCTCCTGTTTAAAGGAAGCCTCTAGGCGATGAGTAAAAGGGGGGCAAAGGGGGACTCCTGTTTTCTTGTTGATATAGGCGAGGAGGGTGCCTCCGATTCCTCTATTACTCTATTCCTCACGTCCATCATCTTGTCTGCCATTTGAGGATCTCCCTGCAGTCGCGAGGCCTGAGGAAAAAAAATCAGCAATGTTGCCAGTGGCGGAATTTCTCAACCCCTGATAGAGACCTAAGGCATTCCCCTTCTTAGAGGTGTGATTCTTCTGAGTTTTTGCCAGCATGGTGAGAAGTAGTAGCACGAAAGAGATGCACTCATTATGGAGCTCAACAACTTGCTTCCTCACTTAGCCATGTGTAAGCCACGTCCCCACTATTGTTTTTAAGCCATGAAGTTGGCTTTTCAGGGCTTCTGAAGTGTGTTGGCTTATTTTTTGTGGATATTTATGATCAAATAAATGTATTTGTATTTTTCAATTATAATCTGTGAGGTGTTGTTTTTCACCTTTATCTAATGAATGTTTAATTGGTAATCTAACTGACATTTTAACAGCTTCGAATACTGAAGTATGGTTTCAGGGTGATACATCTATCTAGCTCATCTTGAAATACTCTGGACTGCAGGAGGACACTGTTTATTACACTATTTCTCTTGTTCTAAAATGCTCAGTTGGATGATTTGTTCTGCTATCCAACTCTCCTAATCTAAAATACCCTGAAAGACTCAGCACCTTTCTCTACAGAACTCTCCTGAAATACTTTGTGCTTCTAAAAGACAATGTCTGTCTATCCCCCTCGAACTGAAATACTCTAGGACAACTTAGGATGACTCTGCTCCTTCTTCTAACTCTTCTCTTCTGTAACATTCTTTATTACTGGAAGACTCTGCTTCTCTATTAAATGTTCTGCTCCTGAAATACTCTCTGCTTTTGGTGAACATTGTTCCTTGCACAATTTAACTCCACTCCTTAAAAACTGTGTGCTGCTGATGGACTTTCCTACGTTTAACACTGTTGTGCTGAAATACTCTGTGCTGCTGGAGGACTCTGCTATTTAACTGTTCTTAGCTGAAACACTCTTTGCTGCTGTTGGGCACTGCATCCTCCCCTATCTAATACTCCTAAAATACTCTGTCCTGCTGGAGGACTCTTCTTCTACCTCCTATTCTCTTTAAATACTATGTGCTGGTGGATGTCTCTATTGATTTTTTTGCTCCCACAAACACTCTGGTGTGTGTAGTTGACAGTCTTTTTGCACCGATGAGAAATAGCTTAAGCAGTATTCCCCCAATGTCATGGGTGGAGGCCTCTTCAGCATATGGAATCCATTGGAAAATGGTTCCTCTCCAAACAAGAATATCACGTTTCCCAGCAGCGTCTGAGAACCTGTCATAGTCCATCCGCAGACACGGCTGCTCACTATTCTCTTTTGGGGAGGTTTTAAAATTAACCACTTTGTTGCAGCAGCCGGAAAGAAGATTATCCACACAAGCCAGCTATAAACGTTAGAGCCCTCTAAACCTCACTATATTGGTAACAAACTTACCATACAATGAACTTCTAATTTACCAAAACAAGATATTATGAGGACCTATGGTACTTATCCAAAAATCTATATAATTATTCAGGCAGGGAATGAAAAAAATCTATTGTACAGTCAGACTGTAAAGGGTGTGCAAATCCTAAGATTTCATATGGATACCACATACACTAATACTTCTAATTAAGTGTTTCATCTTTATTTATCCAGCTCAGGCTGGCAAAATGAGAATAAATACCTAAAAAAGATTTATATATTAGTTATATGTTCATATATCAAAGCTTTCTAGGGACAAAAGCAATCATAGAGTACATATAGGGCATTGGTCATCTTTCATTTCAGCTTGTAAATTGGGAAAACTCTTATTTACTATTGTATGCCCAATTAGCATACACAAGAGTTCTAAAGATAGCAACTTCCATTCATCCGAAAACAATGACAACATTTTGACAGATTACATAAAACAATTGTAAAATGCATTAAATGACCAAGCAACTGTGTAGGAGAGTTTCAAGTGGGGAGAATATGAATTCTATAGCATATAAAGACATTTTAGACAGTTGTGTGCTTCCAACCTTGTGGTAGCCTACTGAGGAAGATCATTTGCTGTTCCAGCATTAATTGTGCCCCCCCCAAAAAAATGGTTTATTGAGCTTGGTGTGGAGGAACTTAGGTAGTTGGAATAAATTGGAATGCCAATTGCAAGCTAGGTTTTCTTGCCTTAGATCAGTACGTGTTTCCACATACCGTATTTTTCGGACTATAAGACGCACTTTTTCTTCCCCAAAACTGGGGGGGAAAAGTGGGTGCGTCTTATACACCGAATACATGTTAAATATAATTTAAAAAAATCATACTCATCCGATACCGCGATCCCGCGATGCTGCGTGCTTCTTACAGAGTGATTAGAAGGCGATACATTGACACAGAGTGATTTTTTAGTATTTTGTTCAGAATCTTTTTTTTCTAGGTTTTTCTCCTTTAAAATTGGGTGCGTCTTATAGGCCGGAGCGTCTTATAGTCCGAAAAATACGGTATGTTTTTTTTTAGCCTATTGTGCCGACTGACACACTCCAAAACCTTGTGGGAAGCCTTCCCAGAAAAGTAGGGGCTGTAATAGCCACAAGCAAAAGGGCCTAATTCATAAAATTTTCATGGTTTTGGAATTTGATGTCCAACTATCTCATATAGGGGTGATTATCAGGTTACCACAAACATTGCCATAAAGTGTATATCCCTATCGTTAATTAACATTATCTTTAAGGGTGGCTATTCCTTTTAAATAATGGAATTTTTTTTTAATTTTCTTACTATTCATACTTATCTCTTACTATTTATATTCTTACAGTTCATTCTGAGTATGCCTGAGATTGGCTTCCCTCTTCTTTCTGGCACTTGCTGTTCTGTCCAGCATCGACATCTCTCTTCTTTTTTCTTCTTATTGGGTTCTTCCTCACGTCACCTGATCTTGTACCGTGCAGGTGTGAGATCGGGTGACACGTCTTCCTCGAATATAAAAAAAGTGCTCAATCCCACGCACTCAAAGTGCTGGAAAGAGGGAAGCCGAGACATTACGGGACTACTACAGAGCAGAGCTCTGTTTGTAGATGGATTGGGTTCATTTCACAAGTAAAGGTAAGTGATTTTTTTCCGCTTTATTACACTCAGTGTCGCCTTTAATGTTATTTTTATGTAAAAGCCCAGATTTAACAATGTAGATCCACTATACTTTATATTTTCCTCCACATTAAATGTCTTGTTTTTCATCACTTTGAAACATTTTAATGTTCCCACTTACTTTACCTAGCATTTATAGGTTGCTATTGTCAAAAATTATGAAAAAGTACCCTAACAAGGTAAAAAAGATCCTAAAATCCCCTCATCTGTTACCCATGTGCAGTGCAGATCTGAGTATGGTCAAGAAGTGCATGCATGTTATAAACTGTTTTTGAACTGTACTCTAAGACATACCCACAAAGCAGTAAAATCCAAGAAAATTCTAAAAATAGAATTGCATGCATGGGGAATATGAAGGATTCATCTCTAAGGGTATTTTCAAATACATTACATATTTGTATGGTGGCAATAGGTCTATACAATTGCCACCATACAAATATGTGAGCGTGTTTTTTTAAAAGGGTACAAGTAACCTTTTCCTTTAAAAACATTTTAGGAAATTGCCAACATTTCTGCCACAAAAGTAAGCAAACTGTGACAACAAATGTAGAGTTAAACAAAGATTTCATTTTACCCCTCTGGCTCCCCCATCATTTTTATTTTGCCCCCTCTAATAGGCGTGCTGGTCTGTGTGCCGTGAAAACATCCCCCAATTAAAAACAACATTTTTTTCCTGGCAGGGAGCAATGGCAGAAATGTCATGGCCCTTAATCAGCATGGATTATTGTAGCTGCTATATGAGGGGTTTACAGATAATCATCAGGGAAGGCAGACAGAACCTCTTCCCTGAAACCACGTCAGCCGCTTCACCGATTGTTCGAACTGTGTAAACACAGGAAACAGCTTGGAAGCAATTTGGCTGGGATAGGCCAATCTCTGTTTCACGGGGAAGACACACAGAGTGTGCTTTCCAGGAAAATCAAGACTTACACAACAAGGGATAGCAACCAAGAAACAATTTACTTCTAAGGAAAACTGATGATTCCTTGTAGATGTCAAGAGTTTATAAAAGTGTCAGTCAAGTTCACAGCCAAGAAACCGAGTGACAGGAATTTGGTCCTAAATTTAGTTTGAGAAGCAAAAAATACTGCCCTCTAATCACCTCCTATCCATGCAAGAATAGAACTGCTGGTATGCAAACTTAAAGTTCAACACCCTTATAAACCAGCTTTTTGTGGCATGCTAATGACAAAAGTCAAGTTTCTGTGTAAGAAAATGTAAGGTAAAAGACAATGATATTACACTGTAAAAGCCACCTTATCATGAAATTACTGTAGATATTCATGTCTCTGATGTTCATGTTCATAGTACAGTTAGGATATGCTGTTGAAGACATATATAATTAAATGTTTAATAATGTTAGACTGTGGTGGGGACATTCAAATGTTTCATTTTAAATAGTATGTGACTATGGTATGAACATTAAAATGTAACCTCTGGTTCACAGACTTATATGATTGGTACATTCATTTCTGTACATGCCAATATGTCAGAGCTATAGGAATGTATAATATTAATAGCATGTGACCATGGAATGTACATTAGGGTATAATCTTTTCTAATACATGACTGTTTTGCATGTAAAAAACAGATGTAGGGTGCAAAGAAACTGTTTCATAAGGTGTACAGAACCTTCTCTGTAGGGTGTACAGAGCATAACCATTACAGTGTAAATATTTTGATCTGTAGGATGCAAGAACTTGCAACTAATTGGACCTTATGGTCAGTTATATTGTGGCCTCTAAATTTTTGGATTTCAGTCAGTGATCTCACTGACTGAAGCATGTATTCTGTATGAGCCAGCTATGTACGGTGTACATACAAAACATTGTAGTTTTTCAAATCTTGCTCATTAGGATGTACAAAACTAGGGTGTACAGAACTTGTTCAGTAGGGTGTACATAACCAGCTTTGCAGAGTGTACAGAACCTGCTCTGCAGGGTATACATAGTTTACTTTGCAATACATACAGAACCTGCTTTGCAGGACGTATGGATCTGGCCCTGTAGTGTAATGACCCTGTACAATGTAGAGTTCTTGCTTAGAATGGTGTACAAAATTAGCTCAGTACATTGTAAAAAAAACTGTTTTGAAGGGTGTACAGAACCTGCTAATGTGGGTGTCTGGAACTTGTTATGTAGGCTGTACAGAATTTGCTCTATGGGTTAGTAACACTTTCTCTGCACAATTAAATACTGGATATCAGTGCAGTATTAGTCTGTGTTCCTACCAGCACAGAATATAAAATATAAATATCTCTGTTCTGTGGTTCTGTAAGGCTGACACAGATTTTCAGTAAAGCATCTCTTTTTTTTTTTTTTATATTTATTTTTTATTAGCAACCAATAAAAACAGACAATTACAGAACTCAAACCAGTGTATACAGATGGCAAAAGCAAATAAAAGCGTGAAAAGGCATACAATTTTACAGAAATAGTCATATCCAGTAACT
>NC_092871.1:45824154-45848238 GCF_032062135.1 Pyxicephalus adspersus
CAGCTGTTGGCGTTCTTTTTTAATCTTATGGCCTTGCTGAATTAACAGACCTCGTACATAGCATTTGTGGGCTTCCCATACATTCAGGGGGCTAGAGACAGACGCTTCATTCCTATCAAAGAAGGCCATTATCTCTTGTTCCAATTGAGTCCCAAAATCACCAGAGGATAAGAGAGATTCATTTAAACATCAAGAACCGCCCCTTGGAGGGGGAGCATCTGACAATATCGTAAGTGAAATCGGCGCATGGTCTGAGAAAGTCATATTCCCTATCTCTGTACTGTGGACTTGAGGGATTGCATCGTGTTTAACCAGAAAAAAATCTATACGCGAATAAGTTTTGTGGACAGGAGAATAGAAAGTGTAGTCACGCTCACTAGGGTGTTGTAGTCTCCATATATCTGCCAGGTAAAGCATCTCTTAAACAATAACACTACCTGAAAAAGAACAATAATCTTTTTGATTACAATGGTCACCAACTGGTAAAACTTGCACTTCCTTTGCAGCCAGGTATTATTTTCTGTGCTTACAGAGTCTGCAATTATTTTTGTAATTTTCATAAGCCCATAAGGATGCTAGTTAACCTCCTGCCAACACTCCCAGTAAAAACATGGAGGCTATAGCTAATGTTTTTGTAACCTGCAAGTTTGTGCCACTTATTTCATCTTCAAGCCACAAACTTCTTTCAGTAGCCAGTACCAATAATATTTAGACTTTGAATGACTAGGCTAAAAATTTACTTGCAGTGTGCTAAGGAAGATGGCTATTGCTATACAGAATATATGCTTCAGTCATTGAGAACACTGATTCAAAAACTTACCGTACCTTTCGACTGGAATCTCTATTAAGCAGGGTCTTCTTCTCCTCCTGAGTTATTGTTTGTACTTGTCAAGTATGCAGGTATGTCATAAGCCTATCTCCTTTTTATTGTACAGCACTGCTTAACATGTTGCCATGACATGTTGATATTAAAAATCACTCCAGGAAGCAATATAATTGTCCACATTATTCCCTTAGTTACCCTTTTCAAGCTGAACTCCAGGCACAATTAATTTGCCTCTCTTCACTTTGCTCCAGGTCCACCTTCTTCAAAATGAAGGCTACTGATTGGAGCTGCTTTGGGCTCAGAGAGAATGCAGAGGTGGACTCAAGGAACACTAATCAACTTTTTTAGAAGACTAAAACAAAAAAGTAAAGTAGAGTAAAGAAAAAATGATCACTAGGGATTAAACTGTTTACCAAAACAGTTATATTCAGGGCATACTTTGCATGGCATGGTGATAACTGATAATTTGCAGAGTATATATGTTCCTAACTGAACACTGTTCAGTTAAGCACCATGACAAGGGCAGATCTAAACAAGCGGTTAAGATAGCACCTTCCTTGGTTGTAAAGAATAGGAGAGTTTAGTTTTGTCTTAATATGTAGAAAGCTACAGCAGTCAGGCAATTACTTCAAGCTATTTTCAGCCTGCCCAAGATGGTGTCCCTTTAAATTTTATACAGCAAAAGAGAGGTTTTATCTTTCTGCCCTATCAGAATTTTTTGCTGTGCAAGAACAAAACTGCATACAACAAAATAAATTTATATCTGTATACATGTAAAATGCATGGAAACATAATGCAAGGTGCAGAAATATTAAAGCAAAAAATACAGCACATAGGATGAGATGTTTACCAATTGTGCTGATCATTCTTGGGTTCTCGTAAACTAAATTAAAACTTATAAAAATGGATGGAGGACCCTCTTTTTTGTTGTTTGTATGTGTCTTGAAGTTAGACTCTTCCTTACTTTATATCCTAAAGACACAAAAAGGAAACTGCTCTATTAGACAATTGTTACCATAACAAGTTATCCTCACTTCCATATTCTGGTGACATCTGTTCTATTTTTGGCAGTGGTCACCAAATGAGTGCTTTTCCCCAGATTTCTAACATTTCCCTATTCTTCCCAAAGCAAGTTCCAAAAGCTTAGGGTCCTTTGACATTGTATGTATCTCTCACCAAAACTTTCAGCATTTCTGAAAAATCTTTTATGTTTTACCAGAGGCTTTTTTAATTTGCTCAGCAACATCAATAATATCTTAATAAATTAATTTGCCATTTTTGTCTATAGGTGTAAAATTTTTCCAAAATGTTACTAATAGTACTTTTGTAAATGTTTCACCCAAAATGCATCAAACTTTTACCCAGAATTTACACAATTTTCACATTGGGCTTGGAATTGGACTTAAAATGTATTATTTATGATCAAAATTAATTCACACATTACCTAACTGACTCCAGTGTAAAAACTGTAAAATTGCAATAAAAGTTGGCTGAACCTTTGGTGAACATATTTCTAAATACACCACTTAGTATTATGCATCTTCATGCTATGTTATTTATCATAATAATGCACATGCCTGTGCTGCTTTTTCTGTAGTTTTATTAATACAGTCACTCCTCTAGGATCTCCCATAGGAGTCCTTACTGGATCCACTAAATTCAAAACCACAGAACAGAAATATAGGGTGGGCACATGCACACTCACATCAAAGACAGCCATCAATTCATATAAATTTTGTGTAAATATCTGTATGCATTACCCCCCTCCTTGCAGAATGGCAATGACTAGAATTCCTAAAAAAGAGAAATATTCTACTGTTTCTAAAAACAAGGGTATGTTACTAATGTAAAGCATAGGAAAAAAGTAGTAATAAATTAAAAATATAAAAATGTATTTTGTAGTACTGTAAATAATGTTAATTGGTTTGTAAATATAATTTGATTTTTTATGTATGCAATTTACTAATACACTACACCAACAAGACAATAATGGAGGTCACATAATAACATTACAGATTTTTTGTAACATTTTAGCCATTTTTCTTTTTTGACAACACTAGGTCGATAAGAAGAAAAGCATTTGCATAATAAATTAAGGTGCCTGGAAATGGACTTACATATTTCTCATATGAAAAGATAATCAGTACAAGAAATCTTATTTATAGTTATTTCATAGTTAACTAGGAAAAAGAAAAAGTATAGGAAAAGTAGAAGAAAATACTATGATCAGATGTAGCAAAGAAAATTAAGGAAAAAAAAGTACCTCCCAATTGACCCCAGGGTACATTCAAAAAAAAAACTTCTCCAGATGTTTTTTTTAAGTTCCTTGTATAGTTGTAGAGGGTCCACAACTGTCCCTTAAACTCCCAATCTGTCAGTAGTTCATAGACCCAGAATCTCACTGTTATTGACCTGCTACATGAACACTACTTTTAGGAAAATAGTCAATAGTCAACCACAAATCAGCATACATTAAAATCTTCTGCTCCAACAACCACCCTAATTCTGTGTACACACTAATCTTTTAACTTTCTCTTTAAAATCCCCCATACACCCACACTACAAAAGAAGTGACTTCACCATTTATCTTAAAAAATGCACTATAAAGTGCACACACAAATACATATGAAAATGCCAGTTCATGGAAAAAAAACGATACCCTTCATTGAGCAAAACTGAGTTTTTTTAAAATTTCATTTATAGTGTGATTGAGCTAATATTTATATTATGATCCCCCCTATTGGACAATCTTTAAATAATCTAATGCTGATGACCTATGAACATTATTAAAGATTTTTTACGCTCATAAACAATGTTTAATGGCTTGTCCAAAATTGACATTTTATTGCAGGCAAAATTTTTAGATACACAAAACAAATGACTGAAAAAAAAAACAAGGAGACAGTATTTGAGTCAACTTCATGTAGTTGCTTGCATCTTGCAAAGCAAATGTTACATCCAAGACCCCTGCCTAGAAAGGCAAAGCCATCTCTCTGTTTTTGTAATATTTATTTCTTCAGTAAGGGCTATGTTGCTTAAAAGGGCCTTCATGTGTATATTCTATTGGATAGTGGGTCTTCCCTGGAAGAAAGGAATAAGTCTGGGTAGAGAGAGAGTAAGTTGCTTCTGGCTTTAGTAGACTGTGTTATAAGAGTCATCTACCTCCCTGGGATAGGAAGACTGTTTTAGAGCATCCCACACCTTGCTGTAGCAGGAGGTGGCATTGCCCAGAGGTGCACAGCCTGTGCCGCATGCAGAGGACCCTGAAAAACCAACAAAGCCATGAAACTTTGGTAACCCCTGTGGAGAAGTAGAAGAACCTTGGAGGAGTTCCAATCAACCAAATTGGCCAAAAATTGTCGAAAAACTTTAGAACAAGGCATTTGGTGATTATTCAACCTTTGTCTTTTTTGGCACAGCTTCCATAGTTGTGCTCTTTTTTATACATATACTTTATACATACCTAAACTCAGAATTTTTTTTACATTTACATAAAAGGGTAAACAAGCATTTTATGTAAGGTAAAAATTCATTTGTTTTTATTTTTTTAAAAGAGTGCAGCACCTCCCCCTAATTCTCAATTGCCTAGGCGTTCGAAAATGAATAAGAGCGCAAAGCCTCCCAGAATACCTACGTTTCTGTTGCGCAAAGAGAAAGTCTGCGCAGCATGCGTAGTGAGATCGGCAAAAATCCTATGTCACCCGATCTCACGCCTGAGTGGGTGACGTAGGATGAAGAACAGGAAGAAGAAGAAGAGAAGATGGCGGCGTCCGGAGGGCAAGCTCCAATAGGGTTGCCAGGACGAAGCAGGGCCCGATGCAGGACACCCCCGGAGTGATCAGACTGCCCTGCTGGATTGAAGGTAAGTTTATTTTTTTTTGCACATGAGTTTAGTTTCTCTTTAAAATATAAAGATTTGCTATGGTAAATACTGACAAATTAGAGTTTTTTGTTTCACTTTCTCTTTGTTATATATGAAAAAGTTTATGATATTGTTTACTACTAAGTATAAGGTTTTTTAATTTTCATTAACAAAAGATTAACAGGTTGTTGTAGTGAAAAAAAATATTTTCATTAGCACAGCTGACTTCCTGTGAAATGCAGTGCTGATTATCAAAAGATTGTATTTCATATGTATATATGTGGGCTGACCCTGTGCCTATGGGCCACACTTTGTACAGATCGGCATTTGTAAATATCAACACAGGGAGAGAGGAACAGAGAGAAAAGGAAATAAAAAAATGAATAGGTATGTCTTTACTATGCACCATCAACAATGGAAGCCATTTATAGTTATCTCATGTCATTCTGAAGGAACTGAAAGGTACACAAATGTTACAAATTACTGTACATGAAGCAGACATTCCAGTAATGGCTCACTCAAAGACACCCAGAATTCTAATGTCTGCTATGCAGACATTTTTGGCATTTGACACCTGTTGCAAGATTATTTTTACCCCTGCATCCTTACAGTTCTCTTTCTACACATGCCAGGATTGTCTTCATAATATTTATGAAAATAAATAACTACTGTTTTTAAATGTTGTATAAAGAAAAAAAAACAAGGGTATCATAGTGGTTCTGGACTTCCCTCAGCTGTATTTCATTGCCTGATTTGCCCTCAGCTTTGTGTAAAGGAAATCTGAGGAAGGACCTTAGCTTCTCCTCCATGCATTGTGTCACACTGTACCTGAGGTCCACACAGAACAGGCACATATTCACTGTTGTTTTTGTTTCGTTTTTTTGCAGTACTGTAGCCGACACTATGTGCTGTTTTGTAGGGATCCATATAGTGAAATTGTGTAGGATATATGACAGGTGCATTACTAGGGCACCCTATGGCTGGCTGTATCCATGGACTAAATGCTCAGTCCACTTCTACCCCTCAAGGAATGCCACTGGCTGTAAATGCAGCAGCTGTCTCCTGTTCCAGCAGTTGGCACTCTCTGGTGATTATGTGAAAGTAGCACAGTATACTATTTAATGGTGAGTGATGGATATGGAAGTGATGAGTAGAAGAGAAAGAGGATAACAGCATGGGTAGCATACATAGAATTATTGAGGGATGGATATGGGAGCGATACATAGAAAAGGATAGAGTTGAATGTATATGCAGGAGGATATATAGTAGTGAGAGACTGATATGGGAGTGAAATGTAGAAAAGGATGGAGATGCCTCTATAGGCAGGAGGATACATTGTAGTGAGGGATGGATATTGGAGTGATGTGTAGAATAGAACTGAGATGTCTGTATGGGCAGGAGGATACATAGTAGTGAGGGATGGATATAGGAGTGATACCCTGACATTGACTGGAGTAATGGCACTACAGGAACAGCAAAAGGCAGGAAGTTTGTGAATTTAATACAAGATAATTTTATGGTACAGTTTATAGAAGCCCCAACCAGAAATGACACTCTGCTTGACCTAGTTCTTTCTAACAATGAAAAGCTTTTAACAAATGTGTATATAAAAGAGAATCTGGGCAGCAGAGACCGTATTATGATTTTATTCAATGTCAGCTGTAAACAGGAAGCAAAAACAGGAAAGATAAAACATTTTAATTTTAAGAGAGCAGATTTTCCATTGTTACGGTCAGCTCTCTGTGGGAATGTTTCAAGTCTGTTCTACAAAAGCACGCTCAGTTATTTCAATGCAATTATTTCTAATTTTTAGAGACTCTTTAATCACTGCCTTGATTCCAATAGATTGGTATAAGACCAATGTGGTTCCTATCTTCAAAAAGGGAGCAAAGTCATTACCAGGTAACTACAGACCAGTTAGTTTAACGTCCATAGTTGGAAAGGTCTTGGAGTGTTTGATAAAGTACCACATAGAGGAGTTCCTGCTAGAAAATATTATTGTAAGTGATAGTCAGCATGGCTTCAAGAAGGACCGAAGTTGTCAAATAAATTTATTCTCTTTTTATGAGGAAGTAAGTAAATAGGTAGACAGTGGAGTAGCAGTTGATATAGTGTACTTTGACTTTGCCAAAGCATTTGACTCTGTACCCCACAGAGGGTTAATATGCAAGTTAGGGTCAATAGGCTTTGAAAAGCCAATCTGTAAATGCATAGAGAACTGGCTTATCGCATCCAGGGAGTTGTAATTAATGATTCATACTCTGAATGGTCTAAGGTAATTAGTGGTGTACCCCAGGGTTCAGTGTTGGGACTTTTACTGTTTAACATCTTTATAAATGATATAGAGTTTGGGATTAAAAGTACTGTTTCTGTGCTTGCAGATGACACCAAATTATGTAATGGAATTAAGTCCATACAGGATGTCTAATCTGCAAGTAGACTTGTATGTACTGTTTGAAGCGGCAAATGACTTATTGATGAATGTACAGAACAAATGGACTTTTAAGGCAACAGATAAAATCATTCATTAAGAAACAGGTGTTTTTGCAATTGTTTACACAGAAGCAAGACAATTGTAACATCTATACAGCTTGTATCCTTGTATTATACACAAGTGCGTATAACAATATCTGTCAAATGTAACATAGTCTCACAACATGGATTGAGTATCCCAGTTCCCAGTCAGAAACTGCTTCATCAGGAAAAACAACACTGGAAGACCTAAAATTAAGAATATAACATAGTATACAACAAATAAAAAACAAAAAATAAAGCATATTATTCCAATGATTATTGCATTTAAACATACTCAGTAATAGTGAGGACAGCGTACAGAAGGCAGCATAAACATTAGGACATTGAGAAAGGGTGGCGCTACCTGTGAACTCAACCCACTAGCAGCAGTCTCTGCCGTCAAAAGAGCAGGAGACCTCATTGCTAGCTGGCATCATGATCTGGATGACATCTGTTAGGAATGTCACCCATAAAGTTGTGGAGAAGTAGTGCGGTGACATTAGGCAAAAGGATGCAAGATCAGAGACAGAGCGTGGGTCAGCAAGAGCAGTAGCAGTGTATGGCTTCTGGTCAGCTATCGCCAGGAAGACCGCATTGGTAAGTGTCATGAAGAGCTGGGTGTAGTGCATCGTCAATGTCCCCCAGAAGTGTGTAATACAATTTTTGTGAATGAAGCACTGACAGGCGGCAGCAGCAGCAGGAGGTGGTGGGCCCTGAGATGGAGCGTGGACCGCATTGGTAACTGGCATCTAGAGCTGGGTGTATTCCATCATCAGAAATTTACCTATACCAAACGGTCTTCTTTGGTAAATAGGAACAGGTATCAAACACTAAAATATCTGTTTTGGGGCTCCCCAATGTTTGCAATCCCGCCTAACTCACACAGCAGAAACTGCAGAAGGCTGATATTTATTTGCATTCATTTCATTACCATTTCTATATGAAGTCCACTTCTGGTGAACGTTTTCTGAGCTGTAATATTGGGAAGACTATCAAAATTACAACCATTAATGGAGGATTTCAAGGAGTTTTACTTGGTGTTCATGCAGATCACACTGTTGTCCTGATTAAAGTCAGGGATTTGAAGAGTGGTGAAGCTGTGCGAGGAGCAAGGCTGTTTTGTGGGCAAAATGTTCTAAATGTGGAACCAATAGAAGACTCAAGAGGCCAAGAGGTTGAAAAAGACAATAGAAGAAAGATTCTGCATCTCCAGCACCAAAAGGTCTTAATTTTGGGAGCTTCTGGCCTGAACATATGTCGCTATGGGGGACTGTGTTGACTGCAGGTGGGCTCAAGAAATCATGTTTACCTCTTTGACATCCTCGCCATGGGACCAGGGGTCTTTAAAAATGGTCCCCAAGTGGTGCTAGAAAGACCGCATTGGCAACTGACATCTAGAGCTGGGTGTAGTGCATCGTCAATGCCACCCCGGAGTGTGTAATACAATTTAAGTGAATGGAGTACTGACAGGCGGCAGCAACAGCAGCAGGAGGAGGCAGTGGGCCCTGAGATGGAGCGTGGACCTCATTGGTAACTGGCATCTAGAGCTGTGTGTAGTCCATCGTCAATGCCACCCAGAAGTGTGTAATACAAATATCTGAAATTTGTGAAGCGCAAGAGCCAGATGTTTTGTGCGCCAGCACTGTTGGTGTGGTCTGTGGTGCCAGAAGCAGTAGGAAGGCAGAATATATTGCTAGTTTGCATCATGAAGTGGATGACATGAATGCCAACCCTCTTACAATACTTAGCTGAAAAATTAGGCAAAGGCAATGGTACCTATCAGTGTGGTAGTACTGGGGGTTTTCATCTGCAGTTAATTGGCCTCCCGGAAGCAGCAGAAATGTAAAATATTTTGCTAGCTGGCACAATGGAAGGCATGACAATGGCGATGAATGCCACCCCCTGGACGTTGGGATAACTAGCGAAAAAAATTCAACTGAGACAGGCTCAGCTGACAGGGTCTTGGTGATAGTCAGCCACAGACTCAGCACTGGAGCAGTGTTGGTTCACAGAGGCATCTTGATTGGCCAGTTAGTACTTGTGCCAATCAATCAAAGGTGAGGCGATTGACATCTTCCGTCGACAGTTGTGATCAGTTTTCTGTTACCACTCCACCAGCGGCACTGAAGGTTCTTTCAGACTGAACACTGGATGCCGGGCTCGAAAGAAGCTTGATGGCAAACTGTGCCAACTGCAGGCAGATTTCAAGCCTGTTGACCCAGAAATGAATGGCATCACTGCTGTCAGGACAGGCATCCTCCTCATAACTGCTGTCGTCAACACCACCACCCCGATCCAGAAAAGAGCCAACGTAATCATGCACCAAGCGCTCCTTTCGTTCTCGATGGTTATGTCCCTGCACTTCACTTGTTTGGGGTGGCCGCATCAGGTTTCGCAGGGCATCCAGAAAATCCCCCCTGCCTTGACCTAGAGTTTTGGATGTGTGCGGCCTGTTGCCACTACTACTGCTGCTGCCGCTACAGGGGGATACAGTGGAGGCAGTGTCCGCCTGAGCTGCCTGTGTGGAATGGGGTGCGCGGAACTCCTCACACAGCCGGTATTCTGTTCAGGCGGGTGACCTTTTCTTTCTCTTGCGCCCAGTTGGGTGAAAACTGTGACATTTTGTCTTTGTAGCCGTGATCCAGAAGGGTGGCCAGCCAGTAATATTCACATTTTTTGATGCTGCAAATGCTGGGGACCCATTGTAGGCATTGAAACATGTGGACACACATATGAAAGAGGGGTTTCCTGGGCTCATCCTCCTCCTCTCCTTCAGTAGGCGCCAAAACATCTTCCTCCTCATCACCCACTCCTCCTCTTCAAGCTGCAGCAGTTCCTGTTGCTCCATTGCCCGCACAATGCCTGGGGCGTGACAGCACAAATGCGGGTCCTGTCCAGCAGCCCCAACATGGTCTCCCTCATCATCATCATCATCCTTCTCCTCTTGAAACTCCTGATGCTGGCCAGTGTCCTTTCTTGCTCCTCCTGATGCTGGCTGTGCACTATGGAGTGTAATGTCACCCTCATCCTCCTCCCCCATTTCTTTCCCTCCTTTTCCATCGCCACTTTCCATCAGGCCACACAGGGTATTATCAAGCAGAAAGATGATGGGTTTGACATCGTTCCAGCCTGACGGCTCTTGACTAACAACGTTTGTGGCCTGCTCAAAGGGGGCCAGTACCTTTCACAGCGTCTCTATCTGCAGCCACTGGTCACTGGTAAAAAAGCTAAGTTGTGTGGCTGTACCAAGGGCTCCGCTGCCTCCATGCACCACGCTGACCAGGTAATGGTGTATGGCTAGCTTTTGCTCACACAGACACTGATGCATGTGCAGGGTGGAGTTCCACCTAGTTACAGTGTCACAAATGAGTCTATGCGGTGGCAGACTCTGTTGCCGCTGAATTTTGCTAAGTGCTGCGGCGGCAGTAGGGGATCGACGTACATGGCTGCAGATGTGCGGAGGAACTTCTGCACCACCAGGTTCAGTACGTACGCAAAGCTGGGCACATGTGTTAGGCAGCCCATACACAGCGCACCACAAGGTTGGCTTTGTTGTTTCACACTACGTTGCCTGTTGTGAGCAGGGAAGGTGTCAGCCAAGCCTCAACCTCTTTGTGCAAAGCGGACAAGAGTTCTCTGGCGGTGTGACTTTTCTCCCCCAAGGACACCAGTTTCAGCACTGCCTGGCAACGCGTATGCTTGAGGGAGCCGTAGTGGTGTGCCCGCTTAACCACAGTGTCCTCCGCTGCTGGCCTTTTGAGAGGAGTGTTGAAAACAGAAGGGTTGGTGGTAGAAGGAATGAAGGAGTAGAAGGAGGGAGAGGATTGGGGTGGCCCATACTTTCCCACCACACCCCTTGGCAGTTGTACCAGGTGCTGAAAGGCCACTTGCAGACTACCGCCCATTGAGCTATGCAAGGCCACCCAGTGAGCAGTGAAGGACAGGTAGCGTCCCACTCCATTTCTGGTTGTCCAGCTGTTTATGGTGACGTGGATTTGCCTAGACACCGATAATGCCAATGCCCAGGAGAGGTAACCCATTACATGTGAATGTAAACTGGTTACAGCTATGCGGGAGAAGTAATGCCTGCTTGGTATGTTCCAGCTCGGCATAGGCCATCAGGTCACGGAAGGGAGCAGAGTCCACAATGCTGTACCACAGTAGCTGCAAGGCCAAAAGTTTGGCCAGACGCGAATTGAGCTCAATTACTCCTTTGTTGGTTGGGCCCATAGCTTGATGCCTTGCGCAGAACTTTGGTAAAGTGGGCTGAAGGGACTGGGAGCTAGGGGAGCTGAAAGGGTCACTGGAGTACCCATTTTGCAGTGACAAACGTCGTCTGACGTCACAAAACCTGCGGCCAGAAGCTGATACTTCATCACCGCTAGAAGTCTGGCTGGCACCAACCTCCTGAGACGTACTAGCATTGACAGTTGGAGGTGGAGAAGGAGTCAATGGAGGTGGCAGAAGAGACGATGACGTGGTTGCACCTCCTTCAATGCACATACTGCTCCCACTTTAGTTTGTGGTTCTTGCGCATGTGGGAAAGCAGGGATGTTGTACCCAAATGTGGTCCGACATGTCCTCTGCAGATCTGCCTGTGGCAAAGGATGCAGATTGCTACGCACCCGTCATCGTCTTTCAGTGTGAAAAAGGACCACACTGGAGAGGTGTGTGCAACCACTCTGCTGCTCTTTTTCTTTGCCTGCGTCTGCTCGGTGCCCTGCGTCTGCTCCAGTTCCATCTTCCTCATGGTCACATCATGTCTGACTGTTCCCCTGCTTGTGCCCACTCGTCTTTGTGTTCTTTGGGACTCACATGAGGCAGATTTGCTGGTCCTTTCCATGGTCATGATCATCCTCATTTTCATCTAAGACAACCTCCGCAAATGCAGCCACTGATGCAGAACTCTCACCTAGCAAGTGCTGACCACACTCTCAAAGTCTGCCTCCTGCTATGAAATTCAGATCCTCAGGCTGTTCGTCAAACAACAAGGGAGAGTCATCGGGGGGTGCATTAGCCACTCTAACTCCTGTCTTTGCTCCTGTCACGGCTGTGCTGGTTACTGCTGCTGCTGCTGCTGACGTATAGCCTGCTGCAGAAGAAGAGCCTGCTGCACTTGAAGCCCCTGAGACCCAGTCCACAATACTCTCCACATGACGTGGCTGTATGATTGTAGTACACCCTCTCAATACATCTACCAGCGTACTGGTGCTCCGCACACATCTGGGACCTGTTTGACAACTTGTGCTGCTGCCTCCAATAGTTTGCTGCTGCTGCTGTCCTACAGTGGTGGATTCCGGGGGAGTATACCTCCTGCCAGATGCGGCAGGTCGCCCAACGCCATGTCTTCCCTTGCATCTACCGCTCATCTTTTATTTAGTCGGGCAAAAATGCACGGTCTTCTTGCTAAATAGCAAGAGGCATCAAACAATAAAATATCTGTTTTGAGTAGGACAGACATTTTTCTATAGCAAACTGGCTTCTTTGGTAAATAGCAAGGGTACCAAAGACTGAAATATCTGTATTTTTTTCTTAGAGTCGGACATACATTTTTCTACAGCAACCTGGCTTTTTCTTGGTAAATAAGCAAGAGGTATCAGACTGAAATATCTGTTTTTTGTTTAGAGTAGGACAGAAATTTTTCTTTAGCAAACTGGCTTTTTTGGTAAGCAGCAAGAGGTATCAGACTAAAATATCTGTATTTTTTTAGAGTAAGACAGAAATTTTTCTTTAGCAAACTGACTTTTTTTGATAAATAGCAAGAGGTATTTGTAAAGCCCGGATCTATGTTGGTATTCCCCATAAACCAATCCCCCAATCTATGCTGCAGTCTCCGCCTACAGCAGCCGGCGCTCAGCCTCTGCAGACTGGTTGTGTCTCCCAGCACTCGGTTGCCCCCAGGACATAGAGAGCAAGGGATGGTGTCTGGGGATGGACCGGCAGCTGACCTGGCGCCCACTAAATGCAGAATACAGAGCCAAGCATGCAGAGTAAAAGACAGGAATCCAAAAACTAGCCAAGGTCAGAGTACAGGAAATCAGTCCATCCAGCTCAGTACAAAGGGGTGAGGCAAAAACAGAGTTGGGGTCACAAGCAGAGGTTGGTCCAGGGAGAATTCAAATGGATAATCAGAAAAACAAGCGTAGGTCAGCAACAGGAAATTCACAGAAAACACTCCAACACAGGTCAGTCCAGCAGGTGCTAAAACAGGCACCTCAGACTGGGAGCAGAGAGGCTATAAAGCTCCAGCAGCAAATGACAGCCTGGGATTAGCAGGAACTACTACTACTGCAATCAGCTGCACACAACTCAATTCACTTCAGCTGTGCAGCCTCAGTGCAGGGATGCTGCATCCTACAGGGTACTGATCCTGCACCCCCAGTGCTACTGTGAGCGCAGCTGCCTGAGGGAATAGGTAATAGCAAGAGGAATCAGACTGATATATCTGTATTTTTTTTAGAGTAGGACAGAAACTTTTTTCCTAGCAAAATGGCTTTTTTTTAGTAAATAGCAGAGGTATCAGACTGAGATATCTGTCTTTTTAGAGTAGACCAGACATTTTTTCTTCAGCAAACTTGTTTTTTATGTGGTAAATAGCAAGAGTTACTAGACAAATATCTGTGATTTTTTGGAGTAGGACAGACATTTTTCTGCAGCAAACTGTCTTTTTTTGGTAAATAAGTAAATAAGTAAAGAAGTATCAGACTGAAATATCTGTATTTTTTAAAGAGTAGTACCGTGTTTCCCCGAAAATAAGACACTGTCTTATATTTATTTTTCCTCAAGAAGACACAATATGGCTTATTTTCAGGGAATGTCCTATTTTTATTAAGTATGGTACAACAATCTACATTTATTCCACATCCCCTGGTGTTTGTGGGGGGTGAGAGAGACCCACAGACTGTTGCTGGTTGGTGCTGGGGAAGAGAGACCCACAATGCTGAGTAAAACAGCAGCCACAGCTTCTTCTTCCCCCTTCTTCTACTTCTTCCCCCTGAGAACACACAATACCTAAAACAGAGCGTCCTGCTTCTCACTTCACTGAGGAGACTTTTACTTTCACCTTCTATCTTCCCTCTATGCCTCAGCTTGCTGCAGGCACAGAACGACACGTCTATCACTATGTCTTTTTTTCGAGGTATGGCTTATATTAAGCAAATGCTTAGAAATCCTGTTACGGCTTATTTTATGGGTATGTCTTATTTTCAGGGAAACACGGTACAGAATTTTTTTGTACAGCAAACTGTTTTATTTTGGGTAAATAGCAAGAGGTATCAGACTGAAATATCTGTATTTTTTTTGTAGGACAGAATTTTTTTTTGCAGCAAACGGTCTTTCTTACTAAATTGGACCAGGTAGCATTAAAAACTGCAATATCCGTATGTATTCAGATATACAGAAGGCTCCTAACTTGTCCCTGTCATAATCCACATCTGTCCCTGCTTCTATCCTTCACCCAGAACACAAAATCGAGTGACTAACCCCTCCCTCATTCCTTGTATAAATGCCTCTTTCTCAAATATCTCCTGATTGAGCTGGGCCTTGCTGTGCATCCTGGGAGTAAATGATTCGCTCCCAGCCACGCTATTCCCGCTGGAAATAGACACCCTTGCTTTTTCCTTAGTATGTTCTGTGAAAACATGACCTCATGGGGAATCACAAGGCCGTTCTCACCTTAATGTTCGGTAGGCGAGAAAGGCCCGATTCGCCACCAGATCGAACTTACAAGTCTCGCTCAATTACCAATATTCACACTAAATTGACAAGGAAACTAGATCTTTCTATACATTGCCCCAACATATGGGTTATAAGCTACATATATCATAAATCACCTAGCATCAAAAAGATATATCCTGCTGACGCCATTTCCCGTTGCCTGTACCCTCTCATCTCTAGAATCCAGCACCTTATGAAGCCACAAATCACGGGCATAGCATCCCACGTGTGTAGGATCCCACCCCTACGTCGTGTAAGAACGCAGGGCGGGACCACCCCTCCCACAGCCTTTCCCTCATCATTTTACGATAGCGGAAGCCCTGCAGGTCTCTCTGTCGTCTGTACCCAACAGGAAGAGGATATGCTGGATTTGGGGAGTGTGGTGCTGGGGGACACAGGGAGCGCATTAGACCAGACAACCGGACAGCAAAAATAAAGTGCCATTATCGATATAGAAGCCCCATCATTCGATTCACCACTGCTCCCGGATGCACAAATGTACTCCAAGGGAAGAGGGGGGGAGGGGAGATCAAATCATGGGGCTTTGCGCTCCATTGTGCCCCAAAGAATGCTTTCAAACATATATATATATATATATATATATATATATATATATATATATATATATAGTTATAGACACGCAAGTACCAATTGTAATACTAGATTCAAATGCAAGTACAACTCTTCATGTCTATGGATGAAACACATAACAAAACAAATACAAATGAGGACAGTACAACATATTTACTAATGATACAAAACATATATTATATCACATACATCAAAAACTGGACAGAACTGTTGACATAGTTGCTAGCAATTAGTATTATAACTAGATTTGTCCAGAAAAGGTTTATAACTTATAATTTCATTTAACCCTGGGCTATCAGTAGCTTTTAAAATGAAAATTAATTTTGCTTCTCTTTTTAATACCATGTTATCAAAATTCCCTTCTCTTTCATTTGGTACAACCTGATCCAGAACAATGAATCTCATATATTTCTCATATATTTCATAATTAAAATTATGACATATGCCCATATGATAACTAAGTGGATTAATGATCTTTCCGCTTTTAACATTATATTTATGTTCGTACATTCTTTTTTTTAAACTGCTTTTGGTCTTTCCTACATAATAATGTCCACAATTGCAGAACACTAAATATATTACGCCATGTCATTCACAATTCAAAAGTGAACGTGGAGTGTATTTATTGGATCTTTGAAGTTGTCACATTCTGAAAATATCCATTGACATTGGTTACATTTTCCGTACAAATGGTTACCCACCTTAGTTTTTACAGATCGTGATGTATCAACATCTACTTTAGGATGACCTTTTACTAACTTATCTCCTGTATGTAATTTGTGGGTGTGTGGTAATGTGTTTACTTATCACGGAGTCTACTTTTAATAGAGGCCAAAATCTATTGATAATTTCTCTCAACTTTTGATGATTTTGAGAGTACCTAGTGATAATATTCATCCTTTGATCTTTTTTCTGGTCTTTTTTAGCAAATAATATTTGTGTACGGGATATTGTTTTAGCTTTGTTGAAGGCTTTTTTAAGAATTTTGTGACTATATCCCATATCTTGTGATATAGAATTTTGTGACTATATCTATATCCTATATCATGTGACTATATCCTATAGGAATTTTGAGGACTATATCCTCTTAAGAGGAGTCTTTCTCTTAGCTTATTGGCTGCTATTAAGAAGTCATTTTCTTGTGAGTGGTGTTATGACTCATTTTGACCCATACAAGTTCTAGTACAAAGGTTGTATACCAAGCAAAAGTTTTGACTTACACCAAGTTGGACTTATTCCAAAGCCGTCTTATACCTAGGTACTACTGTACTTGACAATTAAGGTAATTATATATTTTATAATAATATCTTATATATCATTTGGGGTCACTATGAAGATTAGCACAATGCAATACACTCAATGATCTATGCTTTGTATATTAGATTATTATGAGTGTTACTCTATTAGCCCTGTAACACCATTCTACATGACTATTATTTGAATATATCAAACATTCATTAGGAATCTCACTTATGAGTATGTTTAAATGCAATAATCATTGGAATAATATGCTTTATTTTGTGTTTATTATTTGTTGTACACTATGTTATATTCTTAATTTTTGGTCTCCCAGTGTTGTGTTTGCTGATAAAGTGTTTTTTCAATCCATGTTTTGAGACTATGTTACAATTAACAGATATTGTTATATGCACTTGTGTATAATACAAGGATACAAGCTGTATAGATTTTACAATTGTCTTGCTCCTGTGTAAACAATTACAAGAACACCTGTATCTTAATGATGGTTTTTAATGATGAGTAATAAAAATTAATGAATGATGGGATCTGTTGACGTAAAAGTCCCTTTGTTATGTACATTCCTCAATAATTCTACTTATCTTAAGTGCAACGTGTCAAGCCTAAAAGACATATTTAAAAATTCTATTGTTGAGCAACCAATCCCTTCTTTAACCAAGTGGCATATACATTTATTATAGATAAATGTAGAGTTATGCACTTGGGGGTCAACAACATGCATGCTTCATACTGTCACGGGGGAATACATTTGGGGGAGTCAGGAATAGAAAAGGATCTGGGGGTTCTGGTGGATCATAGACTTATTACCAGCATGCAATGTCAAGCTGCAATATCTAAAGCTAGTAAAGTACTTTCTTGTATTAAAAGAGGAATAGACTGCAGAGATGGAGACATAATCCTGCCCCTGTACAAAGCATTGGTCAGACCACATCTGGAATATGCAGTCCAGTTTTGGGCACCAGTTCACAAAAAGGATATTGTGGAATTGGATAGAGTGCAGAGAAGGACAACTAAAATAATAAAGGAATGGAGGAGCTCAGCTATGAGGAGAGATTAGCTGAACTAAATCTATTCTACCTTGAGAAGAGACGTTTAACCCCCCTAGCGGTAATCCTGAGTGTGACTCGGGGTGGGAAAACAAAGCAAAAAGCAGTAACCCTGAGTCACACTCAGGGTAACTTTGGGGGTCCCCCTTACCTTAGCCCCGCGCTCCAGCAGCGATGGCACGATCCCGCTGTTACAGTGGGGCGCTTCTCCGTCGGGGGGCGTGGCTGGGCGGGAAATTTAAAAGCAGATTACCGAGTAATCTGCTTTTAAATTCCGCCCAGGTCCCCAGCACCCTGCTGCACGCATATGCACTTAGATGCGATGCACCATGCAGGATTTCTGCATGGTGCATCACATCTAACTGCATATGCGATTGCCAATAGTAAATCCAGGGGTGATACCAGCGGAGATTTCCCGCTGGCAGCACCCCCTGAATCTACTGCAGCTGCTCTCCTGCTCGCATCAGCCTCGAGATCAGCCTCCGGGTGATGCGAGCAGGGGAGTGAGTAGGACTGGGACATCCCCACCGCATCACCCGGCAAGATGTGTGACATCTTCCGGGTGATGCGATGGAGTGAAGAATTCTGGGGGGGGGATTTAAAATTTTTTTTTACAGTGAAATACACAGCAAAACATAAAATAAAAGTACAAATACATATTGTAGTGCACCAAGCATCATTGCCCAGTGCCCTGATTTACATTTTGCCCAGTATTATCCCTGACCTTGAGCTGACCTTTTGATGACTTATAGATCACTTCCTGAATGTATCATTTCATCACTTTGTCCTTGACCTTGATTGTTCCTGACTGATTGCTGGAGACTGCATGGCATCCAAACGACATCTCGCCAGCGCAAGCGCTGTTTTGGAGGAATTTGAAAGCAGCGATAGCGATTTGGAGTCCCTTGTGAAATCAAGCAATAGTGATTCACCAGGAAATTTGTCATCGGACAGCGAAAGTGAACTGAGCGACGATTCTGAACCTGTGCGCACATGGTGTCCTATTGACCTTGATGGGCAAACCCGTGCAGAAGTGGTACTGGTCCAAGAACAAAATGGTTGCCACTCCATTCTTTGGCACAGTCATGCCAGAATACCGATTTTCCCTCATCATGAAGTACCTGCACTTGGCAAACAATGAAGAATTTGATGAGACTACCCATCCTGCACCAAAACGAAAGAAAATTTGGGAAGTATCTCAGATTATTCTACAAAAATTCAGCATTGACGAATGTCTAATGGCTTACAAGGGGAGGCCCAGCTGGGTGCAGTACATTGCGTCAAAGAGGGCACGATTTGGCGTGAAGACCTATATGCTGTGCGAATCCTCATCTGGCTACATCTAGAATACGGTACTGTACACTGGAAAAGGAACACAGTTCAACCCCAGATACAGCCATTATGGATTGGCAACATCTTCAGTGCTATCCCTCATTGAGCCATTGCTAGATCAGGGCTATTGTGTCACAACTGACAATTTCTACATCTCTCCTGAGCTTTATGAGTTCCTTTTGCAACACAGAACAGATGCGTATGGAACCGTTAGGGCTAATCGGCACAACCTGCCATCATTGTTTGCAAAAGGGAAGCTGAAGACAGGAGAAATTGTTGCCTGACAGAAAGGAAAGATGATGGCCCTCAGATGGCGTGACAAAGATGTGTGCCTGATGAGTACTGTCCATGATGCCTGCACCGTTCTGGTACACAAAAAACGTGGGAAAGAAGTGATGAAGCCACAGGTGGTGATTGACTACAACAACACCATGGGAGGTGTGGACAGAGCTGACCAAGCCATGACATTCTACCCAGCGATGAGGAAACAGCAAAGGAAGTATTACAAGAAGATTTTCAGGCATCTAGTTGAGCAGTGCCTATGGAATGCCTACGTTCTGTACAAAAATAATAGTCAGAGGCCTGTGAATCATTCAGACTTCATTTTGCAAGTTTCCAAATCCATAGTCAAGAACCACCAAACACCATCAGTGGCTATGAATAGACCTGGACGTCGTGCTTCCACCATTGTCAACAAAGAGCGCCTGAATACATCCCACCAACCCAGAAAAAGGCGGCACCTACCAGGATGTGCGTGGTTTGCTGCTCAAAGACCGATGACAGAGGAAGGAAGAAACGCAAGGAAACCAGGTTCTACTGTCCTGACTGTGATGTTAGGCTTTGTGCAGCACCCTGCTTCAAAATCTACCACACCCAGGATGTCTACTAAAAATGTAAATATTTTTGTTTTCTAAAATCTGCATTTAATTTATATTATTATTTATCAATAATATTGCACCCTTGTTTGGAAAATTTCAGTAAGAAATTTTTGATAAAAACATTTTTTTTATAAATTACATTGTTGTGGTCTAATATTTCATTATTTTTTATAATAATGATTTATAATTATGTAATATATTATAACTTATGCTTATAATATAATAAATATAATTATTATACCTGGGAGTTAATCCTAAGAATTACAGGCCCACAATATAAACAAACATTTCTATGCAAAAAAAATAGGATCACTTTTTGCATCAAAAAACTGACAGATTTAGAACGCTAGGGGGGTTAAGGGGGGATATGATCACCCTGTATAAATATATAAATGGTCCATACAGAGAACTCTCTTCCCAAATATTCACTTTGAGATAATTACAAAGGACAAAAGGGCACTCTTTGGAGGAAAAGAAGTTTAAGCTCCATATAAGGAAGGGATTCTTCACTGTAAGGTCTGTGAAAATGTGGAATTGGCTCCCTCAGGGAGTAGTTTCAGCAACTTCTATAGATTGCTTTAAGGCAAAGCTGGATGTTTTTCTAGAAGCACAGAATATAACTGGGTATTAAGGATTTAAAGATAACAGACTGTTGATCCAGGGAACATCCGATCGTCTCATGGAATCAGGAAGGAATTTCTTTTCCCCTGTCGAAGCAATTTGTACCAGGGATTTTTTTGCCTTCTTCTGGACCAACTATGTCTTATAGGGTTTTATATCTGGGACATGCTTATTTCCCTAGTGGTTGAACTTGATGGACTTATGTCTTTCTTTCAACCTAACCTACTATGTAACTATGTAGAAGATGATGGTTGTGTGCCAGGAAGATACATAGTAGTGAGGGAAGGATAAGGGATATGTAGATAAAGGATGGGGATGACGGTCCTGGTGTCCCCACTGTGATCACACAGATTCGGCAATCTGACACTCCGCGTACCGGGAAGAGGCGCACAGCTGGGCCGAATGACTGGAGGGGCGGAGCACAATGACAGCAGAGGCGGGAAACCGGTGGGCGGGCGCCCAATAGCGGGTCGGGGCGGACATGATGGGCGTGACGATGACAGAAGTGAAACGTCTGTAATTCGCGGGAAACTCCGGAGAAGATGGCGAGAGTGAGTGAGAGATGAGCGCACGGCACAGGTATCTCTAATACGGTCCCTTCTCACTTCCCTGCCCTGTCACACATAGACATGCCCATAGAGCCGTCACCCGGCCAGTCACACTCTGAGGGCTATATAGTGACTCTAAAGGGAACCTGTCATGATGGAATGGTGGCGCTGTCATTGATGAGCTGTCATGCTGTTTGTCGGTGTGTTAGACAAGCATGCCGAGCAGGAATTTCACTCATCTTGCTGCATTCTGTGCACCCCACAATCTGCATGTGTCAGGGGATTACCCTGACAGACAGCTAACACTGAAGTGGTTAATGCTGAGATTGGGCTTTTCCTCTGGTCACCAAGTGTTTTTTAGGAATTCTTGACACTGGCCGTGCAGGGGTTAATGGCGAGGCTGGGTCCCGGCTGCGCAGGGGTTAATGGCGAGGCTGGGTCCCGGCTGCGCAGGGGTTAATGGCGAGGCTGGGTCCCCGGCTGCGCAGGGGTTAATGGCGAGGCTGGGTCCCGGCTGCGCAGGGGTTAATGGCGAGGCTGGGTCCCGGCTGCGCAGGGGTTAATGGCGAGGTGAGGTTATTGGTGAGGAATGGGTGGGGGTCAGCCCCTCCTCGTTTGTTCCAGTGCAATTGTAGGGTGCACATACAGTAAATTGGGAGTCAGGGTATGCATCCATTAATTGGTGGGTGTGATATTTGGGGTGTGTGGTCCCCTGCACATTGTACACTCTGCCTAATGATTTTTGCATTAAAATGAAAATCAGCTATAGTGCATTGTCTCTGCAACATCACAGGGTGGCTGCATTACCAATTTACAAAGTAAAAGCGAATCACTAATTACACCTATACATGCCCTGGGATTGATGGTTGGGTCATTCCAGTTACACACATTCTTTACACTGTACAACCTTCTTAAGATTTACCAAACTGATTGTATACAAATTGGTTTGTTTAGACAGGTTCTCCTGCTACAACAGTTGGTAGACCTCAATGGTGCACTGTGATTGTAAAGTGTGTGTTCTACATAAGCTGGTTCTCATTAGTACATCATCTGGATGTGCTGGCCGTTTAATTCCTTGTGTGTCTACACGGTAACAGATGACTCTCCCTCATCAGGTGCCACCATTGGGGTATTGAGTTGGGTTTGTCACTTTCAAGTTATTTCCTGGCAAATGATGCACAATGCTTTTTTCTTTTTTGTGTATTTTGAAATAGCCAATCGCCTTTAGGCCGGCTTGTGTGTATTTTTGGCTGACCTGCCGAAGTCTTTCTGTAACGGATGAGGGAAGGCGTTGGGCACTCCAGGATGGAGTAAGGGGAAAATAGCCTGCATGAGATCAGGATGTCAGGGCAGCATAAGGCTGGCTACCTTCTCTGATTGCAGCAGAACAGAAGTTAGGAAAGTTTCCTAACAAACTTTTTTTTTTTTTTGCTTTACAGATTGCCAATCTTCTCACAGTGACCTTTTTTCTGTGCTGCCCTTTCATCAGTGAAACAGTCCCACTGATGGATGGAGAGTAATAATGTAATGAGATGCTGTGTACCCCATGCCTTGTTGCTGTCACTAAATCATTGAAGGAATGGAGATTGACTTTGTGCGGCAACCTTTGCGGCTAGTGAGTAATGGTGACTCGCCAATAGACCTGTTGTGCATTAGTATTATCTGCCTGCAGAGTTTCCCTGTGGGTCACCTAAGAGGGGTTGTTGTGCACCTGCTAGTGTATTCTGAGTCAGCAGGGTGTCAGATGGGGGGAGTTCTGGAGGTTTTATTAGAAAACAGGAAATTCAAAGCACAAATGGCTTCCTGCAATGATTACCCCCTCCATTCCTGTCTCTGGTGGGAAGCTGGTCCAATATATGAGCAATTGCATCTGCAGGTAGATTGCCACCTAGAGGGATTATCTGTTCAGGTGAGTGCTGCACTGTCCTGCAATTTCCATGAGGGGGAGACACTCACACAAAGAGACTGGTAGGGCTTCTAGGTTATATTCTATTGATTGGGCTACTGCAGATTGTAACTGTGAATGTACCTTCTGTGCTTTTTATCATTTTTTTTTTCAACAAACCTATCTTTGTTCAGCATATTACAGGCTGTTTGAGTGGCATGCAACATGCTCTGATTTCACCATGTATTTCCCCTGCACCTTTCTGTGAGGTTCCAGCCCCACATATTCAGTAACGCATGTTAATTTTATGATTGGAGAGGAACTTTTGCATTTTTTAGCCTTGTTCATCTCCTCATTACCCAACATGCTTTTGTCTGACAGTTTGACACAGGAAGACTTGCTGGCTACTGACTCATATCCAAAACAGCAGCACTGCAGCTCTCATCCAGCAGCTAGCCGCCCTATTAACCCTTTATTATACCTAATATATACAGTAGTCAACACGTTGGTGGCTTTTATGCACCACCTACAGTTTTCTTTTGGTTGTTTTTTCACATTTATTTTATTGCATTTTCATTCCACTTCCTGTTTCAATGTTTTAAAAAAATGTAGGTGCATCCAACTATTTCTTTTCGTAGAAAAGATAGAAAGCAGATGGAAAGCTGTAACTTAAACTCTAACTCCACAGCCCTGATAGAATCAGTGGGGTTAGTAATGACATGACACAGGAATGTATACTGTATTTTAAAGGAAAACCTTTTTGCACCTGTAGTTGGTATGTAATATGAGGGCCTGTGTTCTGATTTTTTTTTCCTGAATCTGGATTTAAATGTGGGCCCATGTACAGATTCTGTATCAAGGATCTTGGTAAGATGTGATATGCGGACATATGTCCAGATTCTACACCAAGGTCCTCAGTAGAATGTGATATGAAGACTTGTGTCCAGATTCTGTACCATGGTCCCCAGTAAGATGTGATATGAAGACCTGTGTCCAGATTCTGCACCA